>NT_180431.1:254290-256076 GCF_000188095.3 Bombus impatiens | reverse complement strand
GGGGCAGATAAAAATTAAAAAAGAAAAGGAGATTTCGTTTGATAAATGTGATCCGAGGAACGTTAATTTAATACGAAACGTTTGTCTTCTGGCAATCGATGCGATCTAATCTCCACGTGGAGTATCGTTGGAAAGCTTCGGATCCTTTTTTATTAATCATCGCCCATTTAGATTCGTTCGAGAATCGTTGTTTCGAATACTTAGCGAAAACCTTTCTTGAAAATTATTTAAATTGAAACTCGTTACGTTCCCGATATCATTCGTTAGAAAACATTTGTATTCTAGCGTGGCTCAACGTGACGTGAAATATTTGGACGCTTTACACCAAGTAATTTCCCTTTTCGCGTTTCATGCTCTCTGTAAAAAAGAAACAAAAAATCCATACTATTTTCTTGATTTTTTGCGACGTGCCATCGTTCGTGTTCCCATGTTAATTGGTCACGGTGTTGGATTAAATCATCATACTGATTATCGCAATTGTACATTTGCTCGGAGCTCTCGGATTGTTTTAAACTAACAAAAAGTACTGCAAAATAAAACATATCGAAAAGAATTAAAGAGCTGAATAAATACGAAAGTATACGGATTTGATGGAATTATTAATCGCTACAGTTCGTTATCGTTATTGTTTGCGCCCGTCGATTGATTCGAATTAGTTCGTTAAACCGTGAAATTATTCGACCTCGCCTCTTTATTAATTCGTTACACGCTAAATAAACGACGCAGATTTTTCGAACGATGTTTTTTGTTTGGTAAAATGGCGATTTAAAAAACAACGCAAGACTGTATTTTTTTCGAGAACACAACGAGACGAATGCAACGCAGCTGTAGTCACGCGATGTATTTTAAAATATGTAAAAATTTAATTAGAATTACATATCGTACGTTTGTACCAGCGGAAAATGAAATAAAGCTTTTAAAATCCTGTGTGAAAACAGCGCCACGGTCCAGATACTTTAGCCCGTGTAAGTTTACTATAAATATTAACAATATTCAAGCAACTGTAAGGTATGTATATACGTGTACGCATGTAGCTTAAACTCCGTTAACTGGAGTTCATCTATTGTATGAATAATTCACATCTCGCCGTCAACTTATAACGCATTAAATATTCACAGGGCGTGCGTTAAATTCGTGCAGACGTTTGAATTTTTCATATTAAGACCAGCTGGTCGCTCATTTTCAACGTGTCTTTCTTCGTGATCTTTCATCCGTATCGACCCGTGCTTAGAATTACATGAACCGAAGCCTAAAAAATTAAAAAACGAAGGGGGTGGGCAACGAATGAAGAGAAGGAAGGGAAATGAAAAGGGATAACGAGTCCATGGAGGAACTACGGAAAAAGTTCAGCGAAACCTATTTTAAACGCTTGACCACCGAAACGCCGAGCTTTGGCGAATTAATCACGAATTAACGACGAAAAAGAGGGACGCTGCGGTGTCTCATGACGATCTCGCGGACCGGAATCATTTCCACTGGAAAATGGAGTTAAAGTAAAAACGGTGGAGAAAAAGAAAAAACGAAGGCAATTCGACGCGCTTTTTACGTGCAAATTTGAATGGTCGTCTGTGGGAGCGCAGTTGCCATTGCCACACACGTTTCTCCATTATTACTGCACGCACGGATTCTCCTCTTGCCTTGCCTTAATTCACAGTTTCTCTCCTGCTACCATTCACTTCCTAAAAAGAAAAAACCAGAACAAAAAGAAAAAATAGATGATATTCACCCGTGCCTTTGTTCCTGCCACCAATTTAGTGCTTCCTTTTTTTTTTTTTTTTTTTTGGTC
>NT_180431.1:253145-254077 GCF_000188095.3 Bombus impatiens | reverse complement strand
TTTTTTTTTTTTTTTTTTTTTTGGGCCACTCGATGGATCCATCGAATGGTCGATTTATGCTGATGCATTTACGGCCATCCAGGGTTGGCAGCAGGATGCATTGTTTAGTTGCACGCAGCCTGCACATCGTCGATTCGACGATCGCAGCTCGGCATTGGAATGGAAAATTGTAACGTAGGTGCTGATAACGTTGCACAGGGCGGATACGGTTAGGGTCGAATACAGGGTGATCTTTAATTGCGTGTCGATGCTTCAAACTGCGACTTTCCTAATCCCTCTTAGCGCACAGTATCGAGGAAGAGCGCGAGATTACGTTTAAGAGATATAGTACCAAAACGACGTTCCGCCGAAGATTGACCGAGATTAATGGTACACCGTTGCTTTACTTCCACGTTTATTGCGTAAGCTAGACTAATCGCTTTCCGAACTTCTCTTTAATCGTTAATTATATCGACACATTATATAACAGTTATATCTACAGTTATATCATTAAATAACACATGTTATATCTCTATAACAGAGAATCGGTCGATTAAAACGTGATAAATGCGAATCGGTCTAGTAATAAAATTCCACTTTAATCTTCGTATAGCGCTTTCATAGTTTCCTCTGTCGTAATACCGCAGAAGAGAATATCAAACTCTACCACGTGTAGCTATAAAATGAAAAAAAGAAATCATGAAGCAAGATACTCCATCGTGTTCAAAAACTTTGAAACTTTCTTTAAAAGTGTCTAAAATAGGGAAGAGTGAAAAAAAAAGCAACCAAAACATGGAATAATTTCGTTCATTTTTTAGGCGAGCAAACTTGCTACCGGAAAGTTTGATTACCCCGTAGATCACCATCTGACGCGTATATGCACGTAGGTTCGCGGTCAACGAAAATCGACCGGGAACTTTTATAATTCGTATCCGACAACGAAGTGGCGGTCG
>NT_180431.1:237802-252865 GCF_000188095.3 Bombus impatiens | reverse complement strand
GGCGGTCGAAACAAAGTTACCTCGCACGTACGACACCGCTGCATGGAGTTCTCTACCGCGAAATTCCACGCCAGTTACGCTCGATTGAATGTAACTGCGTGTTGTGTCTCCTTTCTCTATCGAACCAACCATAGCAAGACCTTGCTCACGTACAATAATAACGATTTGAAAATTCTATGGGGTTCGAGTTCGATTTCTTCCTCTCGCTCTATTTCAATCTTTTTTTTTTTCTTTCTTGTTCTGTCTTGTTCGATGGTTGGCCGCGAAATTGACCAAGCAACGGACACTGTTAATCCTAGAACGAGCAAAATGGGAATTAACGATAGCAAATTTCTCATCGGTTTTGGCTAGACGTTCCCTCCAATAAGTGCGGTTTTGGATATAGATAACCCGAGGACTGTATTTTAGGATATTCGTTTCACCGGCGGCAGGATCGTGTAATCCTCGATGAAATATTTAAATTCCCGAAGAGTAGCTGAACGGGAGGGATTTAATTAAAACAAGAAGGAACTATGCCACGAATAGAGTGGCGGACAGAGACAGGAATACAGAGGGATGGAAGGAAGAAAGAAGCAAACTGGCAATTACATTCCGGGTAACACCGTTTTGCAAACGAGTACAATGACATTGTTAATTAAGCATACCGGGAACAACGAGCGGATAATATCGAATCGGCGGTCTTTTAACTTTCGCGCTCGACAATATATTCATTATCCTCTTAATTAGCATATGTCATGACCAGGGTTAATAAACGCGCTTTTATTCTATGCGAAAAGCGATGCGATATTACCCGCGACCGCTGGTAGTTTCATTTTTTCCTCGTAAATCGTCCCTTTTCCCTCTGACCGATATTCTCCTCTCGATCGTGCTTCTACTGGATTCAGACTGGAATTATACATATGCATGCTCGGATCGAATCTCGTCGTGGTTATCATTCATCCACGAGGCCACAGGTATCGAGCCTGCGAATCAATTAATGTAAATCAAAAGCTGCGAACGAAAGCGTGCGCCCATTCGTTCGGTGAAAACGGCACGACCGTATACACAGTCCATTGTGAAATCGTTGGTTGAAAAAGGGAACCTCGATGTTCGGGAACGACGACGACGACTCTATTTCAAGCTGATATCGCGCGACGCGTACACGCAAGATTACGCGGGTAGTGCCGCTGGCTGCGATTGTGCGCGCCATTGAATTATGTCCGCGGGAACGCAAGTTGTCGGATGTCCACCGACATGATAGCGTCGCCCGTCAAGTGAAACGGTCGTGTTTCATTTTGGTCTGCCTACGTCGCTGCTAATGGAAGTTACGCCAATCGAAGGGAAAGGTCGATGCATACCGCCAACTAGAAAGGGAATATCGACTCGCTTTGAACACCTTCGTGAAATTTTTAGCCGATGAAGTTGATAGATGGACGAGATGTCGAGGAGTTTCGTCTCGCTCTGTATCGTTTTATTGGTTGCTTCGTACATAGATTTTGTGTTTGAATAAATCAGAATGGTTAACATGACATGGAACACGTTGAACTGTAAAGCGATGATACTTGAAAAGTATGATTTCCGTAAGATAAGTATAATTTTTAATTGCCCATTGTGTAAGGTAAATTTTGTAGCGATTGTTTGTATAATACTGACAGAAACGCGTTATCGCGTGAAACGTATCTCGTGAAACATGCGTGCCATTAATATGAAACGCGGCCATGGAGGAAGAAGAGGATGATTTTGGGTCAACGCCAGATTTTAAACTCATTAAACACGAGCCGTTCGGACGGACTTGGGAACGCATTTATCTGCTGTTTCGTTTTACTAGTATATGGAGGAACCGTTGGTTATTTTCATTCGTGATTTCGTTCTCTGTTTGCGCAGGACGAATATTTCGGCTCTCTTTCCGCTCTAACGGCAGAGAAATTGATTTAACTACAGGAAATAGGATATATAAATCATTCGAGCCAGGGTGTAATTCTTTTGTAGAATGGTACGTGTAGAGGGTGTCCAGCGTGACTTTGTTATACCGGATATTCGTTTTGTTCGTTCAAATTCATAGGAATCCATACGCGCACTGGCCCTTCTTCTCGCCGGACTCTCGATCACGCCACCAATTTGTCAGTCACGTTCGTTCAAATTTGTCCGGCTAAACGGTTCGCAAATTACGATAAAATCATCCATATTTCAACGAATAAATTATTGGTAGCTTTCGTTCAACGAATCCTTCTCGAAATACAATTGTAAATCATTTACGACGGTTCGATGAAAGCAGGGGGAAAAAAGAGAGGAGGAACAGCTACGTATTGTAGCGAGTTGGTCTCTACGTCAAACCAGTGATTTCCTCTTCGTGGAATCGTTATATCCACAATATCAACAAGTAATATCTCGGAGAGCGTAGGTTGGGATTCCCGGAACGCTCTGATAACGACACAACGAAAACGCAACGATAGCGATACACGAGGAAAAAAGATCCGATCGGGGAAAACCGTAAGAAGAAGAACGCGTAGTTATACAAACGATCGTGACTCTTTCTCTTTCGATAATCTTTACCGAGTCGTGAGTTTATCCTCGATGGTCACACGAGCCAATGAAGAAAATGGAAGGAAAAAAACCGAGAAGAAAAATAAAAGAGAAAAACACGAATTCGATAAACTTCTCGCGGCGATGTTCATTTACGTAAGAAGAAAAGCAACTTTAACACCGCGCCGGCCGTATCGTTTAAAGATCGAACACAGACTCAACGATCGACGTAGTTCTCCAACTTTAAATTCGGTCCTCCGAAAGTTTCCACGTACAGGTATATACGGAGGCGACGAAAAATTCTTCTTCCCGCGGTCTTAAAGCGTCGACACTCCCTTTACTCCCTTATACTTGGAATTTCGTTGGCTCTGCCTTATGTAATCAAGCAAAGGAATCGAGAACTCGTAGGTCGAACTACGGGAAGCATCTGAGCATCTTTCTTCTTAAGTAACTTACCTTTTCACAGTAGTTTTCACGTGGCGCGCGATATTCGTCAGATATTCCTTTCGCATTGATCCAACTTATCCCATTTTCCATTCTCCTCCCCCTAACGTGCTCGCGGAATGAACTTCCACTTTGAAATCTCCAGCTCGTGATTCGAGTATCCTTTTGACGATGTAATTTACGATAAAGGATAAAATCGATGACAGACAGACTTCGTTTCGAAACACACAGACTTCGATGGCAACGAGATGATAGCGTAACCCCACAAACGAGGTGACTGCATTCGGTGCAGAAGTAAGCAGAAATTGCGGAACGATTCTCTCTCTTTTTCTCTTGTCAACGTTTGAACGGATAGATCGTTACGCGAGGTTACAACGTGGGAGATCTTGGTTACCCGATATACACCTGAACTCGACGAATCTCGTAATCGATCGGATCGGGAACGAATTACCTTGCAAACCACGGTTTGTTTCCCCTCTTTCATGAAAGAGTCGGCCTCTTCGTGGTTGTACGCCACTGTGTTATCAGAACGAGCTGCGTTTCTACGATCGTCTGCGGTTCAAGATACCGTTCACGATCCGATCCAACGTCAGCTCGTGTGCACCTTTTGTGTAGCTTCACGAACGTTGTGGAGTGGATGGAAAAAGGAATTTCCATCGTTCGACACCGGGGCTAAGTCTTTATTAAAAAAGCTTCCATTCCAGAAAGCATTCATCGCTCGAAGCGAACGTTGATGGGATCACAGCCGCGTATAATTTTCCAGATACATTTACAGGAAGACATTTATTTAAAGGTATCTGCTTCCAGTGAGATTAGTTCGCATTTTCGTATCCGGTTCGGTTGAAACCGGGATAAAGTAGATGCTACCCGATAAAGTCTACGGTAAAAGCAAACTTTCCTCTTAAATTTTTTCTCGCGATCCGACATCGTACGACCGAGTAAAGTGGCGATAATGATTGCCGATACCGCGACGTCGATGCAACGGCGACCACCTAGTCGCGCTTCAAATCGAATTTTTCTCGTCCCTCTTTACATTTTTGCAACGTTGAAAATCCAATTTATCCAGCCCCGCTTCAACCCACCAATCGCCGTCCACGCCCCACGCGTATTGCCTTTGTTTTAGCGGGAATTATTTTTGTATAAGACCAGATATAAGCATTAACAAGCTCGATATCGATCCCGGTTGTTCCATTTTTATTTCTGCTGCCGCTCGGTTTGCCAGCGTTTCATAAAGAATGTACGTTTCGCGGCAGATAGATGCATCGGTTGGCGATTGAAAAAGGTCGCTCCAGGTACTTGCAAGTATGTAACTCCGTTCGTTTCTCAAGTTCGATGGTATCTTTTTGTTTCGCACAAAGAATTCGTGTCGTATTAATTCGTAATCACTGGATTTCTGCGGAAATCGTAACTATGCTATTCGATAAACGAATGAATAATATAAACGAGCGACATGTAATATTATCGAGCACTCTTTTTTGTATCTGTTCCGTAGCTTTAACGATACATCGTGTTTCAAATAGGACGTTTTTCTTCTTGAAGATCAAGCTCGTACAGCGACGTCAAACAACGTACGTGGCCAACCGCATAAATATTTCTTTAAAATGCATTTTACGTACTCGAGGTCTCGAGAGGATAGGATATATATGTATATGTATACGTGTACACCTATCTTGCAGTGGATCATCTCGTTGTTTCGTCAAAGTCGTTATATCCGTGCTAGGCAGCGTATAATCTTTCAACGGAGACGAGATTGACATTGTATGCATAGCACCGCGAACTTGTCATAAGGTAGACGCGTCAAAAACCATTTTACACCTGAATCCGACGAGGAAATCTAATCTAGCTCCGGAAACATATCTGCTTCAGCCAGGTAAAGATATTCTGGCGTTCGACGTTGAAGGAACCACGAGTAATGTTCGTCAATCGTAGCCAACTCCACGTGACGCTGTTATCACGTGGAAAAGCGAGCATGCAATCTTCGTGTATTTCACAGAATAAATCATCCAATCGTGCACGAGTTTTTATCTTTCCTGTAGAATAGCGGACGACAAACTTCACATACGATCGGCTGTGTGTATCAGGCCCTTCGTACCTTCAAATATTCATCAGGAGAACGTTCAATATTTAAAGGCTTTTAAATGCATGTTTTACCGCAATTACGTTAGCCACGTTCGCGCACGGTTGTGTGCAATTAGATACGTTTGCACTAAAATTTTCCCTTCCGTCGTCCAACGAATCGGCCGTTACAACACGCCAGTGTAAATTTACATTTTTCATACACGCTCCTGATATAGTAGTCGCAGTCACATTTTTTGATTGCTTTTTTTACCCTTTTTCCCCTCTATCATTCTGTTCCTCTGCTACTTCATCTCCTTTTTTGCATATATCGGTAATAATGAAAGGCCGCTGATTTTGAAAAATGCACGGTTCGGTTGAGACGAACATCGAGCTATTTTCATGCCACCCACGTTCATTATACATACACACATACAGATATGTAGATATAACGTATATATATACACAAGTATGTCTAATATACTAACCATCGTATGTCTTTATCCATTTTCTTAAGCCAGATCAGGTGCGCAAATTTTTGTGAAACGTCGATCGATGTCGGACGGCCACCTTAAGTGGATGACGCGGCCCAAGGGGCATCCAAAACGAATTTGTTCTAGCTCGTGGTGGCATGAACCACCTCGTTCGCCGTATATAACAATCAGGGCTTATCACGGTTCGTCAGTAAAAGGCTGACGAGGCGTGGGTCAATCCCAGCCCGGTCGATAAGGTCATCGAGCTAGCGACCAGAGTCATTTGCCGACACCAGCCAGGTACCTCGTAGAATTATCCTCGTTGACGAGCGGGCTGGGCTTAGTGGCCGCATTAGGGGCTCGAAATTTCTTCCGGAAATTCACCTAAGATGGACGAGAAACACGTTCCACGTGTCGCGCCGGATAATATACCGAGCTCAACTGGCCCGATTTCTAACGAGCCTGATTAAAACTTCGCGCACTTAGACCTATGAGAATCTTCCGGATCGAATATTTTTTCATCATCACGATAAGGCGAGCAATTTTTTTTATTTATTTCTCGAGTGGAAAAAGATTTTTGTTATTAATCTGTGGTTGTTCTTGCACATAAGATGGATAGGATTAAAAAATAATTGAAAATTTTAATTCTTGTAAAACACTTCACGATATTGTATACATAATTTACTAGGTTTGTTCTACCCTTTCTGATAATCTTCTTCGATTATCGACGCTTAGGTTACTGTTCTTTCTGTTTTTATCTATGAAAGGGAAGCATGACTGGGGCACAGAAGAACCAATTTCAATCGCGTTTTTAACCTTTAATTCCTCTACTGTTCTTGCAGTTCTTTTGTAATAACCGATTGAATCGAGCGTCGGTTGCGATAAGCATTCTTATCGATCCTCGTGGCGTCGGCGAAGAGCTGCTACAGCATTGCTAGGTAATAGCTACATAATCAAAATATCGTTATTGCTAAACTGCTTTAATCGAGCGCCATAAGAAGCATGTAGTTTATCTAATGCTTCAAATGCTGCCAATTAATTTGTTAATTTCTTGGAAAGTTGACAACGCAACGAAAATAAATTATATTCAGCTAATTGCGAGCTTCGAGTGTAGACAAAACGTTCCTTCGTCGGTTTCGCCGCGAACTGTTTCTCATTTCCTATCGAACCGAAAGAACAGGACGAGTATATTTAGAGAGACGAATAAACGGATGTGAAACGAATGTCGATTCAACCGAAGATAAAGTTTGAATAGCTTTTATCAGAATTGCCATCTAAAAATAAGTACATTAAAACTTGAAGTAGTTACCAAGTGTGATTACGATGGAATGTCTCCTTACACTTTCTAGGTCTTGATGCTGTGAACTTCTAATTCGTTAGCTTCGCGCATCAATCTTCATCCTCGTTTTCGCTCTTGTCTCGTTGCCTCTCTGTACAAAATTCAGGGAAGAGCGAGAAAATCAGCATGCAAATGAGACATCGTTTCGTATTACCAATTGAAACATACGATATACGATAATCAACCACGAAACTAAAGAATATACAAGACTTTAATGGAATTTGTAATTAATTTCTCTAAAAGTTGGATAGGTTTTCGACAAAAATTACGAGAATACGTGAAAGGTGGTTTCCGGTCAGTGGGTCGGCTTTCTGATTGATTGTCGTTACGGAATCATTTCACCTAGTCGTGGGCTTCATCCTCGGCTAAAGGATTGCTTGCATATCGATGAGGTTGTAAAATGACCAGTGACATGGTCAGCGCTTCGAATTACCGACGTATGCTGTATGTGGAGTCGAACAAGAGAAATACGAGAGTGACACAGACGCATAATTGATTCGCATCGGTGGAAAGTGTCTTCGGAGATCTAACGTGACTACAACCGATCGTACATGTCTCCAACCGGAATTAGGAGTGTACATCCTTTGTGCTCGTGAACATCGATATCTGCCCGTCGTAGTAACGTGATTCGGCTTCGAGTCACGAGTCCTGTTCCAAAGCTGAAACTTCCGAATGTTATATAGTGCTCAGCTTGCAACTCGTTACACACTAACGTAATCTGTGATGGCTAAACTAACATTTTGAACCGACAAGTTGCCATGGGAAAGGATACCATGTTCGATGGCAGTTTGTAATTTAGAGAATATACTAAAGTGTACGTCAACGAAATCATAGCGTTTTGGACGAAATAATACCAATCAAAGATCAGAGATTCGGAAACAGTGGACTCGGCCTTGCCTCGTTGACGAGACTGCTGGAATAGATCAGAATCATCTTTCTGGAATAATGACGTCCAGATCTGCTGGCTGTTGGTACACGATATTAACGATTCAAATTTAGCACGCCCGAATGCTGGCTGCTGATTGCAGGCTGAAGGCAACTTTGATTCGCGCCACCTTAAATCGGGTCAACGGGAAATTGTTCCTTGAAGGGAGAAGTAAAATGATAAAACGATTAAAGAAAAATTCTTTAAGCGACTTCCACGATGCTTTCATAATTGCATTCGGAATCCGTGATACCTCTGATTACACGGGATTCATTGCGTTACCAAATGGATCGAATAGATTTCATCGAAATGCATACCGGATGATGTAAATGTTTTAATTTAGGAATTCGATCTTTGAATGCATCGGCCGGAAGCCTCTCTATTCCCCAGCGGTGTAATATTCTAGGCAAGTCGAGCAGGAAGATGAAATCACTGTTGCGCTGGGTAATTCACATGGCATTCCAGTTTGGTATCGAATCTCTTAATCAAGTGCGTTTGATGGTGTGCATGGTAAACATAATCGAGTGCCGATTAAAATCGTCTTCAATAGAGATATACTCGATTCGCGATCCTGAAATTTAGTTTCGATCGTTTCTAACTGCCGTGCAAACCAATAGTCCGTAACAAATCGTTTGGTTCTCGTTCAGTTTAATTTCGTCGATAGAATCTTGGCTAAAGGGACGATAGGATAACGGGAACAATACATCCCTTCGACGACCACAGGTTTTTCCTCTGCGGTAACGGATCGTTTGAACATCCACTCTACGTCAATTAATGGGATCATAATTCTTGAATAGTTTCGATGCGGCGTAATAATCAATTAGTGCCGATTGGACGAAGCGGTAATTTTAATGTGGCAAACAATGCCATTAGCATGCAGCTATTATCGGGGACTGAGGCTCGAATTGTGTCACGACGAAATTATTCTCTATCTCCAGAGAGCTGGAGAAACATGGAGAAAGCGATATGAATGAAAATGCTTATGCACCATGAACCCATCGCATTCCGCTAGTATTTTACTTCAATAAAGAGGCCCGGTTATATTACACAGGAACGAAAATACTGTCTATTGTGTGACGAAACAGTACCGAGGTATAATTCATTACTTACATCTGTCTCTTACTTGGCAGAGCTATGCGAATATCGATTTATATAAAACCAGGAAGATGTCGAGACGGTGTTAAGATAGCAGTGTTAATAAAAGGGGAAAAAGCTTTTAAACGAAGGATGAAAGAGCGATCTGTTATTATTACGAAAGTTATGAATAATCCAAGATTTCTTATCCGTGATTTCCGAAGTGGAATTTATATGAAAACTTTATTCAACCGTAAATGAGATTAACATTGTGCGACGTTCGTAACATATATATATATTATATATATGTATGTGTGTGTGTATATATATGTTATGTATACGTATGTACATACAACAGACAGCGACTATATCATCGAACATCACATTAATTAATCCATCGCTTTAACTTACAATAAATGAAACGATTTTGTCGAATAGTGTACGCTCAAAGAAATATTATCGTTTATAATCAATCGGAGTAATCACGATCGATCCGTTTCACATGACAGGGGAGAAGGGGGATTCCTCGGTGTGTATCCTCGATGCAGTCCACACGAGCATTTCGTTTACTCGCATCGAAATCCGTGCACACCGGCTTGATAATACCATTGGGTTTATTATTTGCAGAAACTGGATTATCCTCGTTGACAATGTGTACGGATACGTGAAACAGCTGTCTACCTAGGAAATAGTGGATTAGCTTGGAAACATGCGGCAATACTAACGCTGCGAAACATCGTGGTCCAAGAAGATCACCTTGCGTTCTTCGCGAGGGATTAACGAAAACCGTCTTCTATAAAGGATTTATACTATATAATTTATAGATCGACGAACAACCGACATAGAAAATATATGTACAATAAAATTTGATGCGAACAATCATCGAGAACGAAAGATCGATACGCGATTGGCACAATCAAATTTGATTTTTAACAGGGGAGGATAAACTCGTTCTAACGCGATACGCTAAACACGATAACTTCACTCGTCGATTACGAGCTTCGAATTTTCTAAAAACGTGAAACACGCTCGCCAACAAATTCGATAGTTTGCAACAATTTTCCATAGTCCGCTAAGCGCCGATTCCCTCTATAGTATGTATAACACCTGAGCACGGCCATTTCGTGGACGTCAGATAGAACTAATTTAGACATTACGAGCAAGGTCGTCTGTGCAGAGCAAGGCAATAGAAGATAATGTCGTTAGGCTGTGCTGTATTACGTCGGGATTATCACGATTAATTACGCGTACCTGAACGTGTAGGCCGAATATGCAATATTCCATTAATCTCGGCAATCTTTGTCCTTTTTCTAATGTGATATTAATCGTTAGATAACGATGGAATTCTCGTCGATTCAATTTTTACGTATAACGTAAGACGTAAGTGACGCGATTCGGCTCTCTGTCTTTCGTTTCTTTCGTCTTTTGTTTTGTTTTCTTGTTTGTTTTCTGTCAAGTTGCTGAAACATTCATTGAAACCGCGACGATCTCTCATCGTTGCTATTAACCTAACAAATTTCACGAGCGGAGAACGAGAGAAATAGTTAACGCCGGTGACCGAATAAAGTTGTCCGCGGAACATCGTTGGAAAGTTTGACCCGGCAAAATGCGCCAGATCGCGACAGGATTATCGCCATTAATCGTACCACTCGTCGCAGGACAGATTACACAATTACACTTTTACGATCGTGATAGTTACACACAGCTTACACATTTACACATATCACAACGGCTAACAGAGGTGGGAAGTTTAGTCGCGGGCGAAATATCAACTTTTGAGCAAACACGGGTGTATACGTTGAAGAAACGTCGAAATTTGCGTTCGTCTTAGAACGGTCGAGAGGAAGGAATCTTACGTCTGAGGGTGGATGCTTCGGTATTCTCGCGATACAACGAATACGTGAGCGTCGTTCGAAGTAGCTATTCGAGCATCCATGGTTTTAACGATACACCCTAGACCAGTTCCGTTATTTTACAGAGACATCATTCTCGTAGCTCGTTACATACTTTTGTCTCACTTCCCCGTATACACGGATAACACACGCACGCACACGTACACGTCTTTCACTATCAACTATTCGATTCAATTCCTTAACTATTACGTAACGCGTATCACGATAACGTCGCTCACCTTCCGAAGATCAAAGGCTGGTGATTTCAGATCCAACCGGAGTCTGTCGTGGATACAATTTTACCGGAACAAACTGCACCTGCAACGTCATAAAATTCACGCGCGCAACCTAGACATTTATCCTTGTTTCTCTCGTCGAATTACACAGCTTTATCTCCTTCTCTTTCGAAAATATCACAACGTTCATTTTTCTATATTTCGAATGGCACACGTGGTGGGGCACAAAGATCAGTTCGTGGCGGTGGAATGCAGCACCAGTTTCAGCGTGGTGAACATCATCAATAGCGCACTGCAAGCCATGACAGATGGCGACGAAGCGATGCTGTGCTGCATCGCAGCTGGATTATCTCCTTTGAACACGTGCACCAGGACCCGCGCTGGTTGCGCGTTACTTGCCTCGCAGGTGTAATTTCCGGAATGACGATCAGACGCACGAGGCACCTCCAGCCAACTTTCGCGCCCTACCAAGTCCGTGCTGACATTGACCCCTTGATCGATGTCGTAGTTGATCATCCGGAAGTTATGATACCAAAATAGGTAGGAAGGCGTTTCTGTTGACTTTTTTACGAGGCAGTGGAGCTGCAGGGTGCTACCTGGCCTCACGAACTTCTCCGAGGGACCAGCTATCTCTGCTCTGGCCTCTGCAAATGGTAGAACGTGACGTGTCAGACGTGAGTAGCTTACCGTTCTATCCCATATTGTTTACTAGGGTCCAAGGCGGTTATGAGCACTAGGAAGGATGAGGTATGCATCGTGGCTGGTTAAGGGTTGTACGGGGATAGCGTACGAAATCCCACTCGCTTCACCCTCTTCCTCACTCTCTCGCTCTGTCTCTGTCTCTGTCTGTCTGTCTGTCTGTCTGTCTTTCCTTCTCCCCTCCCCTCTCTCTCTCTCTCTCGCCCGTTCTGGTTCTTTCAACCGTCTCATGAACCAGGCTACCTTTGTGCTATCTCTTCCGCAGACTGACACCCCAAGCCCAAGAATTTTAAGTTACCCTTCACTCGTACCACGAATTCGATGTCTCTCTCCGCTAAACTAGCCCAGCCCCGTCTACCTTTTCGTTTACTCGAGCTATCGTACTCGTCTGTTCGTTCACCGACGCAGACTGACATGACAGCCCTGAGAACCCGTTATAGGGTCAGGTGTGATGGAACACTGTAAACATGGGGCAAAACCTACTCCATCCCTAGTCGGATACACTTTTGCCCATCCGCCTTCAACCCCCGGCGACAGGGCTTCCGTTTCACGACGTGTCACGGACGAACGCACGTGAACAGGAGTGTAGATCGAGTTTTAAGCGCTTCTCTGCGTGATACAAGCACGCTCTTTTGAAGCGTCCACGCTCCAAGTGGTTCTCTCTATATCGCGATGGACCATTGAATCCCGAGAGTAGACGCAAAAGAACGCGCGTTCTCGCTACGTGTACCACGAATAAAAACAAATCCGTCACGAACTAGTCGGACACGTCCGAAATTTATTAAAACGTCACGATTCGAGAACGCTCGGGATTCCAACGATGGTTCGCTTTTTCGTTCCTATCGTGCAATACGATTTTCTCGCGGAACCAATACGTGAATTTTAACCGATCCGTTAAAACGACTGCATTTTGTTGTTTATACGCTTCGTCAGATTGGCCAATTTTTGCTCTCTCAACTATCCGTCTGCTTCGGCTTTCGCCGTTTCGTTATTTTATTCGTTTTGCTCGAAACACTTTCGCTTTCCTCCTTTTTTTCTCTCTCTCTTTTTTTTTTGTTCCAATCTTTTCTCGCTCTTCGAGCATTCAATTACGTCGATCGAATCATCCGGGCTGTGTAGTTCGTAATTTAGTTTCTTAATTAATTTCCACGATGAGAAAGAAATTATAACGCGAGTCTATATACCAGGTAGAAATTGAGGAGCTTATTAAATGTGATGTGATCTAATCCCTTCTCCGGTCTATGTTGAAAGTTTTAAGGGTGATGTAGCAATATCGGATGATTAAAATTAGATCTACAAGGTGCGCTTGTGCGATCGTGAGCATACTTGGAAAGGTCGACGTACCGTTAGGAGGTGTATTTATCCCTAGACTTTGAAAATCTTCCATTTCTTTTTTTGTTTAATGATACGATACGTCTAATTAGGCCTTAACGAGACGTTATTAAGGCCAACTTTTGGAACTGTCTTCGTGACAATTGATAGGATCGTTATCGATTCAAAAGTTTCCGGAGAAGGTAAATTCCTTCCAAACCAATGCCCTCGTTAAATACGTCTTTACCAACTTCTTATTCTTTGGTAATCCAATCTGATTTTCAGCCACGAAGCTACTACGGAACGCGCATACTGTTGATTCGAGAAAGGGCTCGATCTATTCTCCTCGATCGCGTTTTAATTAGTGAGCAAGCTACGTAATCCAATTTCTTTTTTCCTCTTGCCCTTATCCGTTCCGCCGTTCTTTCAACGAGAGCAATCGTTAATAATCAGAGACGATGGAAATGTCCTGAAAATGCTTATTCGATCGACTCGAATTAATCGATTAATTGCATTAACACAGGAACTCGCCTTTGTAACTATTCACCGTATGCACGAATTACGTGTGAGGGGTATGGGCGTACGTATAGTCAGACACTCGCAGGCGATTGATTTTCCGCGTTTTCCCAAAGCAGTAATGGTATAGATGGTCGTTTTATTGAAATCTAACATAAAGTACGGGTGTTCTATAGTGGAAGTATCTCTTATTGATACTGCGATACGATATCTCGACGAGTGTTTGAAAAATTTTCCAGGCCACTATCCGAACCAAGCAAACGATAAAATTCTTTTATAAGTTTCGAGGGCCATGACGTTTTACCGTTGACATCTTTTTAAATCTTTCACGGAGGAAGTGGTTCGTTGAAGATTGGATGAATGGGCGGCAATAATTTGTAAAAGACCGTAGTTTTCAATGGGAAGTCTTTAAATTCGTGCCGAAGCAAAGGGACACAGCGTTAATTAACGAATCGAGTTCGCAAATTTGCGGGATATTGCGCACGAATCGTTCATCGAAATCCACCACAGAATACTTCATTCAGTTATTCAGCGTAACATTCCTATCTGTCCCATGCAATAAAACATCGTAACTATTTAGCAGTATATAAAACACTATAATCGAAACGTCCCGACCGTGATCCCGTTGTACATCATCCTCAGATCAGAAAAATCTCGGCCCATGAATTTCAAGTGTGCAAGAAGGAACGCAAATATTGCACGTCCCGGATTTGGGCGGGGGTGGAGTTGAGGGCAGGAGAGAGTATAAATATTAAAAATACCTGAGAAAGGCTCTAGTACGTATCCGTCAGATGTCACGACAAAAACACGGTCCCGGAAACCAGGACAAAATTAGATAGTAACTGGCGTTCGCCAGCGTACAAATACAGATGTATTCTTATATATGAAATATACATATATAGATGTAGGAGTATATATATGGATCTATGGATATAGATATAGAGGGAACGTACTTTCAAAAACTAGAATCTAAATGCAAATACGCGAAACACGCAGAGACTGAGAAAGGAAGAGAGGGAGAAATGGTGAGAGAGAGAGAGAGAGAGAGAGGGAGAGATACAGAGAGAGAAACAGACAGACGGAGAGGAACGTCGCTTAAAACGGCGACGCCGGGACCAAACGTCGTAATTCACGAAACTTCGGCCTCCTTGGTCTGATAAAAACCGTTTTCCCGCTATTGATCGGCCATCTGCTTAATAAAATCCAGATAAAAGTGCTTGCCAGTCTTTTTCTACAGGCTCTCGGACCCCGATTGCGTCGACACGTGGAGCCTGCGTAAATGGAAATGAAAATGTAAACACTGTAAACCGTAGCTAAAGAAAACAGAGGAGCATTGAAATAGGGAATGACCGAGGAAGAGACTAAGAGGAAGAAAAAGAAAAAGGTGACAGGTAGAAATAGGTGATCTGATAAAAGAGAGGGAATTCTTAAACTGCTGTTTTCCTTTTCTGGTGGTAGCGTATAAGGAGAAAGAGTTTCTGCTACAGATATTCTGGTGTTGGGTGTCTTATCAGGAAACCGGACGAGAGTGTACTGTCTCTAAGTAGCGACGATGCTCTTTACGTGCCCCCCCCCCCCCCCCGCGCCCGGCCGCGGC
>NT_180431.1:176506-237134 GCF_000188095.3 Bombus impatiens | reverse complement strand
GATGCTCTTTACGTGCCCCCCCCCCCCCCTTGGTGGAAAGCATTCCCACTTTTCGAGCTCGCACTGCAAAGCCGTCCAACAAACGCGTTTCGGTCTATTTTATTTCCAGCATTTAACTGTGTTCTTGTATTATATTATATTCGTTATTGTAGCTGACGTAATTGCGACCGGGCAACAGTGAAATGCGAAACGCGACACTAAAGGAAAGAATGATATTAACGGAGAAAGAACTGAAATACGTAATTGTGTATGTATATGGGACAAGACATACGTGTGGAGGTTACATAAATGGAGAGAGACAGGGAAAAGTGAAAGAGAGAGAGAGAGAAAAATCATACGTCGAGTCGGTCATGCATGTTGTTAAAAAAAGGGGTAGACGATCGATACGAGTAATCGAACCGATATTTCTCCGATGTTTATCCACCGTTGTCGAATATGATTGTGAACAGTGAATACGGAAAAAATGATGAAAAAAGGTTCTGTTCGGAACATTTATTCCAATTTCATTAACTATTCGACGAAATAAACTAGAATTTAATTTATTCTATTTAATGGATCGGGAGATAGAGTAGATTTTGAACTGACGATAAAAATTTGCGCGAGAGAATAAAAAACATATTAAAAAAAGCAAAAAAACGTAAACGGGGAAAAAAGAAAGAGGATTGGAAAAATCGGACAGGCGTCCATCGCAGCCGTTATACACGATAACCAAAAATCGGGCACAGGCCACACGCAAATAGCTTATATCGGTGTTTAATATCACGCTTACCGACAACCTCGAGGAACAGAAATATACTAGTGGGTGGGTGGGTGGATACTTGGCACTGGTACAATCCAGCATCCCTCGGTTGAACGTATTTTATTTGAAGAGTCCAATCCTCGCTGTGGTGGAAATGAATTGCCTGGAACCGCTCGTCGTTGGCGTACGTTGTCAGTCCTACGGTCAGTAACTCCTGAACGTTCTTCCGCTTGATCCACGACACCTGGAGAGCCAGCAAAAACTCTCGTTAACAAGAATGATCACTCGCCCCTAACCAGAATTGGTCATGAAACCGGAGAACAACGAAAAAGAAAGATCCCATCTAACGACAAGGGATTCACCTCTGTGCCTCTTTACGTGGAAAACAGCTAAAAATTTCAAGTTACTACCAGCGGAATGCATGGCCTGCCTTTATCGTAGATCGAATTTTTCATCATTTGTTCCCCACGAAATTGGAAATGTTCTTCCTCCGATAAAAATCGCTCGATGAAAAACGAAGGAGAAGTAATTTAGTTCCTTCTATATGTACTTCACTCTATCGACAAATGTGCCCCGTTACGGATCCAGATTTTAATTAATCGTCGGTGCTTCCCTGTGTGTACAATAATTCGTAACTATCGGACCTATCGTGGTAGCGAAAACGATTTCTTCGAAATAAGCCAGCTTGATATTGCCCGAAGGAACAAATAAGCACGGTGTCTGTTCACGACGCTCACTATTCACTTCCATGTAATATCGGGGTCCCCGGTCGCGGCCTCTGCCATTGTCTGTCTATTACGGTCAGTAACTATCGTCCTGACGTTATGAGTACTAACGTTGCCATTAGTCACAGCATTTTCTATCTATGGCAGTACCCCGATATTCATTTTGTCATGGTCATTAACTCTTCTTCTTCTCTTGTCCATCGATTCTTCTTGGATCCTCTTAACTTTGTCGAAGAAAATGACTGCTTCAAAACGATTAGAGTCGAGTCGGACTTAAACGTTCCTCGATACAGGAAAAAGCAAGGGGAAAAACGTGGTAAGTTCTTACGATATGTAGCGTGTGTGTGTACACATATATTTTGCATATATTATATATATTGTATATATTAAGTTGTCCTAAAAGTTCCTTTTGTTTTCTAAGGAAATAATAGATGCTTAATATTTTTGTATAAATAATAAAAAACAAAATATAAAATAATAATATAAAATAATAATATAAAACAATAATATAAAAATATAACTATTGAGACAATATATTTATATAACATTATAATAAATATATATATTTATATTTATATAACATTATAATATATATATATTTATATTGTATATATACATAACACGCAATCAAGCAACTTTCGTAGGAATATCGACATACATACGAGTTAAACGCTTCGGACTATTCATTAGCTTGGTTCGCAAGTTCGTGAAAATAGAACTATCGAGTTGCGATCGTAGTTTGGTAACTTTCGGAAACTAGTAACTGCCCTGTAAATATCGTGCGCATATTACAGTCCAGTAAATGTACTACATCAATAACGATCAGTAATTGCCGTACGCGGGTTCTCACTTGAGATTCTGTGTACCTGAGGGTAAGCAAGAAATGCCCTCGGCCAGAATAATTTCTCGAACTGTGACACAGGATGATTGCACAGCTCGTGACCAGAATTGATTGAGGCATGATATACCGCGTGACACGCACTATGAGAAATTCTATCTACAGGTGATTCGCGTTTATTCGATAAATTATCTATTATCACTCGGTTCGATCACGTCCGATATTATCGCTACTTTCATCCCACTCGCTTTAAAAGTACCGTATTATCTGGAAAATCGATATCCTTTCATTCTTTAACACTTAGCATTATCAGGTCGCTTTTGTAAATGAGCTATAATGGAGTAGAAAACACCTGTTAATCAATTAATGTGCGGTATGTATTCCCAAAGTTTTTAAAGATCTTCGAATGACCTTAAAACGTCAATGACATGATATTAATGATTACTCATGATTTAAAAATAAGCCTGAATGCCAATGATCTGATTTGGGACGACCTTTCATGACTTCCGAATGACTTACACTTGCAATGACATAATTTTTCCATATCAATATCCAAGTTAGCAAATTTTATCACATGACGCGTGAGTTATATCATACATTTCGATAAAAAATTTGAATGAAAAAACGTTATCTTTAACAAGAGGTTAGATTAAAACTTGTCGCAATGCGGGCTAGTTGAAACAAAAGCTAACCGCGTAAACGTGACGTTTTTTTTTTTACATTTCGCGCTGCACATTCGCCCCTTGAAATATTGACGCGGCGAACAATTTATAAAACTCATATTACGCGTGGCCATCGGGGTGTAAATAGGCGATCCGTGTAATGTACCGCGATTTTTATTCTCGCCGAGGCGATTCAGTGACTATTTCTGCGTTTCACGCCAAGCCTTCCTGTATTTAAAAGCGCGCAAGCCTATTGCAAGAAGTGCTATCAACGAGGATAATCCTCGAAGCTTGCCACGAGATGATGGCGTTCTCGTAGTTGGAATTGGCCGTGAAATGCGAAGAGAGAGGAAAATAGATCCGTCCCCTACGATAGGATCTCGTCTCCTATACGTATTTATGTCTATCGTAAAGTTTAGATACCTTGTAACGAGGGACATGAATGCTTTTATTCTAAAATTGAATTCTTGATGTTTGTCTACGTGAAATATATAATCTCGACGCGATAGATACCGTTAATCTTCTTCCTTTTAATACATCGTTTCTTTTACAAGGATCGGTCAATTACATTTTCCGAGCTTTTAATCTTTTAATTTGCCCTTCGAGAAAGAGAGAGGGAAAAACGAAGACGAAACCCAAGTAATTCGCCAAGCTGCACCTGTATCAAGAAAACGCAAGGCACTCCTGCCTCTTCTCGAAACGATATCAAACACTCAGCGAGAGATTAAATGGAATGATTCGGCTGCCACGGCGTGGAGAAGGATTACGCGACTCGAGGTAGAAAAATTGAGCGTGGAATTGGAGAGGGAGAGAGATTTGTCTTCGGACGATAAGACCCCAACCCGGACGTTGAGCCCAACGTGTCGCGAAGCTTTCCGCGAGAATTGCTCCACTTGCCACGCGTTGGTCCTTTAACGCGTACCCCTCATTAACATTTTACCTTCATATTTCATCCGCCGCGATACTTTATATATGCCGCTTCGCTTTTAAATTCCGACGCAATTTTTCTTCGCCGCTTTCAGTAAGCTTCTCGCCTATACGCCCTCGCCGAGCCGAAGATTTTACGTAAGACGCCACCTCGTGAGATTCAGGTGGCATTTAAATAGCAGAAATGTATGCCAACAGAAACGACTGGAACGATTACCTAGATCACGACAAGTATTGGCTACATCTCGTAGAATAATAAGAAACGATGGATAAACAGCCAACACGGTGAAAGAGCGGAATGAGAAAGAGCGGCGTCTCCAAGCACGGTTTCTCACGTACTCTCGAAATTTGCTGACGGAACTTTCATCGTTCTTACTCTGTTGAAATATTTCTAGGAATAAAAAAAAAATTGAGAATAGAGGAACAATGAGAAGCAAAATTCGTGATAAAACGTGCTCCCATAATACGATGAGTATCGTAAAGAAATTCAATCGGTCCGTAATCAAGTAGATGAAAGGACGCGATGATACGCTATTCGACTCACGTTTTCCTTTAAACCTTTCAGAGGTTACCACGCCCAGCCTCGAATCGATTACACTTCGCACTTGATTAATGGTACACAAATCTATAAACGATTCGAGAATCGTGGAATGTGTTACGTATAAACATGCACCGCAGCGAAATCGTGAAATTCCTGGAAATCCAACCGCGATATCCGTTTCGCGGGACTGAACGAAAGCTGAAGCCGTGCTCCCCTGCTTTGCGTAACTTAGGATCGGGTTAAATGACTGTTCTACTCGTGGAGAATTCCTACAAGCACCCGTTAGGTTGTCATACCAGGGGCTCGAATTCGCAGGAACGACGAAGTGGAAACGCGAAACGAAATGAGAGAATCAGAAAAGACATGCTCACCGCCGCCACAGATTACAAACAGCTTGATCGGAAGTGAAACTGACGGTACATAGATGTGCAATGTTATCCCTTCAAAGAGTTACTTGTCATAAAAAAGCGAAATAATAAAATTTATTTCGTTGAGAAAACCATAGCCAGTGTATCATTTCAAATAAACTCGACCACTAGGTACTGTATCGGAACATGCGTTCCTTTTTTCTCTTTCTGTTCAATTTACGAATGAACAATAGATATTGATAAATAAAAGTTCACAAATATTGATCATCAAGGAGCGAGTCCCTCTCTCTGCGTTCCCTCCAATTTTTCTCTTTTTTCTTTTTTTACGCCCATATAATGCGTATGGAATGCGAACTATAAAAAAAAGGGGAGTAAAAATGCGGGTCTCATCACGCGGACGATTAATTTAGTTTCCGTCGGTGCATCGCGATAAATATTTGTTTCATAAAAGCACCGTTTTAATTAAGCCACATGCATTTCTATGCAGCGGCGCGCCGCTCCCCTGCAGCCTTCCATTCGATTTACATCCCGCTTAAATTATTATTAAAGTCCGCGCGCGCATAATGCATGAACAGCCGCGAGCGCACCACCCGGCTATCTCCAGAATCCGTCACGAAACAACTCTTTAGGATTTAATGAATCGGAAATGAAACACACGAACCAAGCATTCATACGCGAATTTTGAAAGGAGCTTCGTGTCTCCTACCAGCAATACGTGAACCGCGTTCACCACGTTCACTACACTTGCCGCACATTCTCTTTGACCGAACATGAATCACAGTCCGTCCAAAGTAAATTTCTGAGGTGTTTCCATCATTTCAAATTCTCCGTCCAGTGGCGTGCGTCTATAACTTTCCTTTTCGCTTTACCCGTCTCCGTTTTCCCATCTTTAACCACTAACGGGGTGCATGCCTGTTGCGTAAGGAAATTTCGAACCAGACGTTTCCCATCCACTTTGCCAGTGTCATATTTGCAGTTCTCGCGAACGAAGCAACAGAATACGTCTGCCGGGACGCGTGTTACCGTCTTGAATGAAACTCCATAGGTCGAGGAATTTGTGCACGGAGAGATTCTCGAATAGACCCGACGAAACTTCGTCAATGTGTATATCTTCCTCACCTTAAGCAGGAACGATCTCAACCACGGAAACCCTTTCGTGCTGTAAACACTCAAACACTCGAAGTCCGAATGCAGATATGCAGTTGGTACCATTAGAGACTAACCGGATGTTAGCTCGCTATCCTTTGCGAAACACGTACCCCTGGTTATTAATACCGGCTTTCAGAACTCTAACAACATGCTGATACCGCTCGAAAGATGTAAATTGTTCAGTGGCAATTTGTCCAGTGGGCACCTGCAGGCGATATTAATTGCGACCAGGCGAGACGAAACGATGAAAGAGAGAATTTTAATAGGAGGTCTAACAAAGCTCCAGAAATAACCGGCTTCGAAGGTCTTTTATTTTTCGTGATATTCTTTTCCCTTTGCATCGCATGTTCTATTATCGATATTGCAATTCCTAGGCTCTTAAATTTCCCCAGCGAAACACGGTCCGTTGAAAATTACGATCGTATAAAAGTAAAAAGTTAGTACGGGGCAAATGGACAGGAAAGAGCTTCCGGACAGGCGTTCGCGCGAGTTGCTGGTTTCCCGGGGTCGAGAGCGGAAACACAGTAGCGAAGTTTTGGCCGTCTATCTGAAAATCAGTCCTTGTACGTTTGTCGGATCTCAAGACACCCTTCTAACGGTTCACGCTTATTGAGCAATTCCCCGACATGAATGCAGACACAGGCTCTCAGCGCAATGCCTTACATCGCTTTCACGTTCTCTCCGCTCCCATCGAGCTCGTGCATCGCGAGCCCACCCAATTACTAGGATACAGATCGTTAGTGATTTCCAAAGAGATTCCCCTGTACAATGCAAACTCGGCTTCCGAACTTCCCCTTTTCGACCCGCTTTACCATGGAAGATGCTTTCACTGACTCGCCGTAACAAATCGCGCGTGTACCTATTTACGACTGAGATTCGTTGACTGAGAACGTTCACCAACACCGATAACAACAACGACAAGGTTTATGATAGACTCTGGTTTGAAAATAAAACAGTATAAAGGAAGGTTACAGCAAGGTGTAGAAACATGAAATATAAAGAGTTAAAGAATAGAACCAGTTACATAAAGAACTAGAACATCAAAGAGCGTAGAAACTCGATCAAAACTGATCGTAGTCGCTTTGACTTCATTTCTGTACGTAGTGTAATGATATTTCCCGCATGTACACTTTTGTAATTATTTAACTACTGTCCGTATGAAACCGTCGCTACCAATAAGCTATAACGCAAGTCGACTGTGTGCGCGTTCTTTCATCTGCCCACTGGAAAACCTCTGATTCGATCCATATTAATGATCCTCGGCCGAGTTCCAACGATGCCGTTTCCACGATGTGAATTTTCGTTCGTTGGAAGTTGCACAGAGTTCTTGCGATGGATACGATTCGGGCACAGGGTTCAACGAGAACAACGCCTTAATGTACACGTAATTTCCAGTCGCGCGTAGATTCAGATCGCGAAGGAACTCGGAGCACAGTGTCCGTGAGTAATTGCTATTTTCTTGCCTTTAAATCGTGCCACGGCAAGATTATTATTCATGAACCAAATAAACTATCGTATTGTCTGTAACAACGTTCGCCTGGCCGTTCCGTTCCGTTGCCTCCCGTTCTGTGTTCACGTAACTTGCCGTTAAAATAAATTCGTCGAAGCACGTTCGTTCTCTTAACCAACATTTATAGAATAGCGGAACGTATTTCGCGATCCAACCAGACATATCTGGTCACTATCGTCACGGTTTCGCGTGATATTTTCATCGAGATTTGAACATGAAAGAGAAAACAGATAGGAAAGAGGGAGAGAGAGAAAGAAAGAGAGACAAACAGATAGACAGACAGATAGACAGAAGCGAAAGGGCCAATAGCAATCCAACCGATTCGATATAATTAGATTTACATCGCGTTTCGGTTCCGTCTCGTTTGAACGGAATCCAAATATTGCTGTAAATTATGGGTAAAAAGGCGGCCACGACCCGCTTTAGCCCCTCGACTTTATTCCCGTCGGCCAACCGAAGTTAACCCCTTTTTTTCGGAACGTTAGCCTGTCGTTACTTTCTAACGAACTATGGATATATATATATATTTACTATATATATATATTGCTATATATATACCTATATAGGTATATATATATATATATGAAAAAGATAGAACAAAAAGCGAGGCGGAGACGGCAACGACACGCATTCATAAATGTGAAACTTTCGTCGGGCGCAATCGAGATAAAAGCTTCAAAGACCGGCAAGTGTTGTCACGTGATGCGGTGGAACGCGGATTATCAAGCTACCGTTTAACCAAAATACCCATTACCATAATACTGGCTGCGCGAAATGGCAACTCGAAAGAATGGAAAACATGCGATAGCGAAACGGAGGGGAAAAGATGGAAGAGAAATAGAAAAAGGAGAAAGACCTTGGGGTCGTGCGTATTACTTAGCGTTGATGAGAGCCTTAATAACAAAAGGGGAAAAAACGGAACATGGTAATCGAGGTTACTGGAATTGGCGAATTAATTGAAACGATGCTATCGCGGGATTCTCCGAGTGACCTAACGTGAGAATTTATAAGAGGAAACGGGCACGTTCGTGCGAATCGAGCGTTCGTTCGATTCTCGATCTGTTAATTAAAGAGACAAGAATGCGAGACTAAAATAGCCCCGGCTTTATTAAGTCTCCAGACGATTTGTTTATCTTTGTCAAGCTACTATATATACGCACGTACTCAGGGAAATAACGGATGTCGGTTTACATTGAAGAAGTTGCCCGTGAACAATGAATCGCGAGACAAAGAAACTTGGAAAATCGAACCGTATGTATGTAAATTCCTGTAGTGTTTAAATGCTTGTCCTTATTTCGTCGCTTCACCGCAATTCCCCGTGTCTCGTGCAACATGTACGATTCCTGTACGCGAGACACGTGGCTCTCTAATGGGCAATGCCGCTTCAATCTCGTGGAGCAAGTAGCATAGTATTATATGTTTCACCCATCGATACGATATGTCCGTGCGCTTCTCCTTTCTATTCGCCGGCTACATAAAAGAGATTTCATATAAAGGACAGGCAATCTTCGAGGGATAAGTCGAAACGTACATAGACTTCTTTCAGTTCGAAGACGTCGCATTCAATTAGAAGGCAAGGCTCTTGCAAAATTGCAAAAGACTTTGCGCGCGATCCGGCGATGCACGGACAGCGATACGGCCCGTTTCATTATCTCGTACCTTTCTCCATTTTCTTTCTCTTTCTCTATTCGCTCTCTCCTTTTATTTCTTCTTCTTTCTCTACTGTCCCTTGCTTTCTCTCCCTGTTTTCTTCGTTCGCTCTTTCCCCAAGCACGCAATGAAATTTTATACGGCCGAGCCACCGAGCACGTAGCGACAATAGAAGTAGCGTGCGAATTGTTCGACGGCGACCTTCCTATTGATTTCCACCTGCGTCGATTTAACTCGACCTCCGTACTCACCCTCCCAGCCATCGCTTTCCCCTTTCCATTCGGCTCATCCACCGCGTTCCTCATTCCACCACGATGATGCTCTGTGCTCGACCACCAAATTATTGCGTAACGCGACTACTGCGCACGCGGAAAAAGACAAATAACACGGTAATAACTCCGTGAATATCGCGGAAAAAACACAGGAGGGAAATTTCCCTGGTTGGATGTCATCCATCCGGGCAAAACAGTTTTCGAACGGCGGTAGCTGAGGTGCTCGCGGGACCGTGCCATTTCTATGCGCGTGCACGGGGATGAACAAAATGTCAAGCATCTCGTGAGATTGGATGGGAAAACGGGCTTCTGCTTGCCGAACCTTTCGCTCTGATTTCTCGTTTTCCGAATATAGCGACGCACCTTAATGGCGCGCGCATTGTCGATCTTCTACTTCTCTTCCTTGACGATGACAATTCGTCGGAGCATTCAGGGTAACATTCATCGGAATGTTTCCCATTTCCCACGTTTAAATCAGGAGAGATCGGCCGGAATCGTTATCGTCCGGACGTTTCGTGTTACGTGCACCAATGATATTAATGCGAACGCGATCGCCTCTCGAGCGTCGGAGCTAATTGCGCGCGACACGCAAAGTTTTCGCTATTGGAACGTAACGCGTAACACAGCTGCGATAAAATCCCGCGAATATGCGGCTTAATGAAATGGTACACGCTGCTTTTCACCCCTCTACTCGACTTTTGATTGCGTCCATCGTATTTATGAGGCACAATCTATACTTGCGGTCTCAGGAAATGCTTATGCATTATGGAATCTCGTTACGAGCCACTAATTTCGAAAGAAGCATGTTCTTTCCCCTTCCTCTTTTTGTTTCACTGTGTTTGTTCTTCGTGCAACGACCATAAAACAATCAGCCGTCGTCACGAGCTATTAAGCTCTGTTTCATTTGACGTCTCTTTTTTCTACTTCACGGCGATATCGCTTCAATAAAAATGGAGAACAAAGTTCAAGATAGCGAATTGGTTCTCACATCGATTCCCGTGTCCGTGTACCGCGTTTCGAAGTCTCGGCTTGCAGGTAAACTGAGGCTAACAATGGGTGAACCCGGGGGAAGCGACTTCGTCTAACGAAGGGAAACGCAAACATTTTATTTCGCAACTTTCGAAACTTGTCGAGCTAAACGAAAGAGGCTGTGAATTCTCTCTCGGATTCGTCTTCTTTCTTCTTTCTTTCCCGCTTGCTTTGTTCTGCCCTCCTATAGATTTTCTTTTCCTTCTGTAGCTCGATCGAAAATTTCATTAAGACATTCAGGCCGACACTGAGTAGTCCTCTATTTTGAACGTGGGATACGTATTCTCTTGGGAAGGATAATAAAATATCCACGAATAACCGACGATTCATAGGATATAATTGAAAGCTATTAACATGCTATTTGACGGGCTCGTAAACGATTTTGTTACTTTTAACAATACAATCGAGGGATGAAAGAGATACAACTGAAAAGTTAAAAGTCCCGTGTCGCCCAACTCTTTAGATTTTAATTCCATTTTATACAATCGCGTGCCACGAATAAACCTTCCAATTAAAAGTCTCGACTGTCTTCACTTCAATTAAAATCTTTCTTTCGAACCGTATTATTCTCCAATTTGGACTCGTTCATAATCGTAATAATAACGAGGTTTAAGAGGATCTATACAAGATAGCTAACGAAGATGAACCTAAACGAGAACATTTTTACGTACAAAAATCTGCCATAGAACTAAAAAAAAAAAAAGAAAAAACGGGGCTATTTCTTTGATTTCTTCTGTTTCTTTAAATCCTATCGTTCGGTACACCCCGGCTACAAAACCGGCACGAACAGCTACTAACCCTCATTTCCCTCGATTCTCCCAAAGGCCACCCCGTTCAGCTCTAACGTTGATATGATAATAACTTTCCTGCGCTCTTGGGAACGGAAATCGCGTAAAACCCGAACTCCGGGTAATGCTTTTTGAAAAACTTTTTGAAGAATGTTCCTCGACTTGAATCTCACCATTCCATCCCCCAGATTATGGACGACGCAGGGTAAGAGAGCGGTAGATCCAGATTGGGCGGAGATCACCGTGGAATTTTCGGTACCGAAGCTCATCGGAAGCGTAGGCGGTAGGTCGATGTCCAATGGTTTCATGCTGGCTTCTAACGAATTCCCGTTCGCCGGGACGACTTCCGCCGTGACCGCTGTCGGGTACTCTGAAAAATAAGCATTAAATCAAAGGAATCATTGCCATGTCGTTGAAGGATTCATGGTGGTTCTCCTCGGCACAAAGCTCGTCGTACCACGAGCAGGATCCTCGTTAAGAGGCTTTCCTCTGGACTTTACTCAACCCCTTTGCGCCTTACCTATCGACCCCTTCAAATATTTATGCGCACCTCGTTCGAATAGCCCCAGAGGATTTGTTGAAACAAAGGATTGTTCTTTTCTCGTGTTTATTTGCTAACAGGGAATGAGAGGCGTCAAATGGAAATGTCAGAGAAAGAAGACGTATAAGAAGAATTGTGGACGAATAGCTTTTCGTTGTTTGATCGAGTACGATTTATCGATGGGTTGAATTTTAAACATTCAGTTAACCGTACAGCGTGCTGGAAAGTCAAAGTTAACTTCCGTCGATCTGTCTTTCTACGATGGCTTGTAGTTCTAACGGGTTTATTTGTTATCTCTCGTCGAACAAGTTGATCGAGCCATGAATCAGGACAAATGTTGATGACCGACCGTGATAAGCAGCAGAAAATACGGTCAATCAATCGAAGTTAATTTTCATGATGGACAGGATTAACTTAATGCAATAATTCTTGTCAGAGGAAAGTTTAAAAAATACGATGGAAGTAGATCTCCTTTTCGAAGGATAATACGACTCTCGAATCATTTTAATGATAATTTAAAGTTTTAAGCCTTGGAAGGTGGGTAACCACAGACTTACTGTTGCTCGGGCAAAGTTTGGGAAACTTTCATCTTCTCGAAAAGAAAAACGTTCTCTTGTCAGCGTCGTCGCTTCCTTACTTATGCTAGTGGAACGTTGGCGGTTTTCGTTCCTTCCACCGGTACATTATCCCTCCAAAAAAAGAGGTAGAAAAAGAAGAATTAAAAGCGGAGATTGCGAGAATCTTTTACGTATTAGTACTAATTATGTTATACCGATACACGTTTGTATTAGTTACATTATTCCTCTTTATCTATACATACGTATGAAAAGCAGCGTCATGATACACGGTTATGAATCTTTAACATACTTTCACGACTAATTTTTAGCGTTAGCATAAAAGCGGATCAAAAATTGCAATTTTAATAAGACTGAAATAATCCCGAGTATGCATAAGTATATCATTTAAATTCCGTCTGACTGATCATACGTGGATTTAATAGCCATCTAGTCAGCTAGGGTGCAATTGCGCGAGATATGCGCATAAAATTTCGTAGGATAAATGTTAAAAAGCTCTTCTCGACGAGTTTTGCGAACGGTTAACTGTCTTTTCACGAGGCGAAGCTGGATTTTTCGCGGGAGTTCGCACGGCAAGGTAAAAGTTTAGTTCGGAGATAAGAAGAATTCCGTGGCGGGAGTGTTTAACGAATGCAGCGAGTTCGCTTTGATTCTCTTCCTCCATTTTCTTTTACCCGATCCCTATTATTCAATAGAACGTCAAATTTACTAGCCGAAATTTTTCCATTCGTCCGACACTCGATCTAACTTCGGACTCTCGAGAGTCGTCAGATAATACATATACATATGGGAGCACCGCGTGAGACGGGTAAAAACAAATAGCGAAACTTCGAAAGGCTATCCGAGAAAAGTTTCATTATTTTCAAGAACGGGACCGTGCCAAGAATTTCTATTAAAATAATAAGAACTTAAACGAGCGATCCTGTTATGAAACGTATCTATACCATGGAACGTGAAGGTAAAAAGTCCCATCGAGATATTTTCGAGCGAAAATCTTGTTTGAGGCGTTAATTTTTTTCTGCCAGCTTATCGAAACTCTCTTTAAGCGGAAGGCAAACGTTGCTTTTACGCGTTCCTTTTCGTTCCTTGTTGCATAATTTAATTAATGGATGGTCGGGCTGAACGAGGCAATCAACATTTTAAAAGATAGCAGCCGCTGGTGTTACATTCTGCTCGACGTAAATCGATTCCACCAGGCGTGACAACCAGATTCTTGTAATCGTTCTGACCAGCTCGTTAAACGAGAATCAACCTTTATACCAAAGATAGTGGAAAAAAGGAAAGAGTAATCCTATGACAGGAATAATCGACTGTAAGGTGTCGTTATTACTGAAAACTTGGGAAATGAGATACTTCTGGGGCTTAAGGAACAGCAATATTCGTAAATTCCCATGCGCTAAGCGTCTTTCAGAGCAATTTAACTACCAACTTTTCTCCAACGTTCGCTAAACTAGAAATAAAACACCACGATGTCGAGCTCGTTTGTTTCACCATAACTTCAGCATGCCGCACTCTCTTTCCCTCTGGTTGGCAACTTCAACTACTCCGGCTGCGAAAATTTATTCCCAATGCGAGACAGCACGATTTCGTGACGTAAAATAACGCGAACATTTCCTTCGCATAGATTCCTTCGCGTAGGAATACGGCAAGTACGCTTTTCGAAGGTCGTTTCGCTTTCCAGAAATCTCAGAGCGCGACGAAGGTGCAGGTATCACGAGACACGCGTAAATCGCGGCATCGAAGGAAATTTCTCGACGATGTTCAAAACGTCCCGGAACAGTACTGGTGTTTCCGACACGTCTTACACACGGTACGTATAATAAGTATCGTGAGTTCTAAACACGTAGTACGGTACATAGCTGCGTGTAGCCCCGGGCATAAGCTTCATCGGGTAACAATCATGAAATATATCGAACACGCCGTTCTCTGTGTTTCGCCTCTGTATTTCTCTCGCATTGGAACGAGTCGTCGGGTAAACTATTTTTCGGACCAAAATTCTACGTTACACGAGCAAAACGAACATTCACACGCGCGTAACAGCCGGCCCAGCAGATGGTCATAGATATAGAATACGAAACAGGGCCGTGCGTGATATTTCTCCTCTCGTTCATCCAAGTATATTTAGCAAGTAAACTGATGAACAACCGCGACACTGCACACCGGTTCACCCCTTCCCGACACGTCGTGTATCTTTTTTTCTCCTTTTTCTCTTTTACGATCCGACAGACGCGTCACGATGAAAGCGGCCTTTTTACCGCGTTCTTTACATAGCCTGCGCGGAGACACGCGGACTCGCGGAGACGCTTTTTGTTCGGCTACGGACGCAATAAAGCGAATAAACGCTCATAAACGAGCCTAACCGTGGCCCAACGACAAACCCCCTGAAGGGAAACTATAAATTCACCGCTACTCGTTTAGCGAATATTTGTTCATCGAAGGTACACGTGGCGCGTTTCACTAGCTCGGTATGTTTTCCTAAGTAAATCGCCAGGCCTTCCGCGGAAGTTTCGCGGCAGGGTTAAGCGTGCATCTAAAATTTGCATGAGTGATGCATCTCTCGGTGTGTTGCTAAATTGAACAAGTAACCCTGCTGGTATCGCTTCACGCAGAAATAGATTAAATTAAGTTACGCGCGGCTTCTGTACGAACTCTTGGAAATCTGCGGTGAACCAGGCTGATTCCTCGCGAATAGAGAATGGTAAATAGCATGTAATAAATTCCGAGAGATGGAAGCCAGTCCAGTCGGATTCTGGAGATTAAACTTGACTTAAATTTAACGCACAAGACGTATTCATATTTTTCACGATGAATCGCTATGAAAGGGCAAAAGCTTTTGTTCTTATTTCGCTGTTGGGATACCGTGTTCAACGTATTCGTTGCGAATTGTAATTTGAGTAATACCTGCTAAATAATATATCAAAATGAAGACACGTATTAATTGAATCATGTCTACGTCAGGAATCAATAAATAAGACAAACAGAGATGTAACGACTCGCAAGGATAGGAAGGTTACGTACGACGAGATTTCATAGCATTGGAAAGTGCGGAACTCTCGTAGTGCTTTATTACCGTGCTTAAACGTGATATTGTACTCATACGGCATAGTTTGTTACAGAGTATCTATACTCGTAATCTACGGGGAAAATATTTACCGCGTGCATCTGTTGGCGCATAAACACGCGTATTGCGATTTATACCAGGTACCAGAGAGCTGAACTTTATTTACAAACTTTCGTTCATTCATTTACATAATGAAAACGCGTGACGTTATCATTAACCTCTTCGTACGTTAATAATAAAACTGAAATTATGTTGGCTGAAATATGAAGGATATGGGAAAATAAGCGAGATATTATCGAACAAAGAATTATCGAGTACGATGAAAAAGAGTAGAAAGGGGAAGGTGAACGAAATCGAAGTGAAATGTCAACGATTTCGAGAGATAAACGAGCACTTGTGCCCGCAGGGTGTTGCCAAGGGTTCATAACGTTCTCGTTAAAGAACGGCTCTCGAAATGATCGAATTTCAGGTGCAATTTCGACCCGATGAAGCGATAATTCGATAGCAATAATGGTCACGCATCAAGAGTCCACTACTAATCGACACCAGACCAGCTATTTTGTCGTTCCTCGCCAATATTATAATCGGCTTGCATTATTCGCTGCTTCAAAGATATATCTGTAATTTATAAACTTGTAATTCAAAACCTCTCCGCTTAACTGCGCATTAACGAACGAAGGATGAATAGGTGTAATTTACATGTTCGAAACGCGAAAACTTCTTTACATATGTCACCGATCGGATGAATAATGGTCGCTTATTCACTTTGAGAATGGCCGGCACCAGTAAAATGGCAAAGCCACTTGTTATCTTTGGAATTTAGTAATAGCATTTGCACGATTATATATGTACATAAAGATAGAGATGAATGAAGGGCATTAAATATCTCCAGTATAAAAGGACAACGTGAACGATAATGAAATAACGAAGAGAAAGGGGCTTAAAGGTTTTCGTAGCTGGAAGATCCGAGAAGAATCTCGAGTTAACTTCTTAAAAGGAGCATCGAAGCTGGAACCTAGCACGGGACCGCATTAGCACATTAAATGGCTACATTAAGAACTTTATATAATAGTTAATTCGGTCTGTTTGGGCGGCGCTATTGCTTCCGGTGAATTTCATCGTAATCCCGGTGTCTTTCCACTGGCGTCATAAATGATCGATAAAGTCCACACCCTGTGCGCCTGGGGACGCATAAAAGCGTCAACTTTTATGATGGTTGAACCTACGCGCGTTATCTATTAGCGCGAAACGATTGCGAACAAACCTGTATTCGAGTCGTGTATAGCGATTAATACGCGTTCTCGATGATAAGAATAGAGAATAAAAATTCTCTTAGTTATTAACGCGATAACACACCGTCAATCGGGAAATTCATATTCATACAGGGCAATGAATAGTAAATGCAATTTCACCGAGAATAATTTCCAGACTGTCGGTTAATAGAGACGGATACGAACAAGAAGTGTTTCGAGTAATCGATGAGGCGTAATGACCTTCGACGGATTTCCTGAGATTGTCTCCGGCCGAAGAAGAAGATCGTCGTACTTTCGAAACGCTTTGTAGGTACGTTATACCGACAATACAAATGTAATTCGGTTGAAATTTGTTAAAAACCGAAGTGGCCCTATATCGCGAAAATCTTAACAAAAGATGGCGCGTTAAGATCTTTACGGCTGATTGAAGTCTAAGCGAAGATATTATTACGATGGTACGAGACCAGTAAAGTGGATTCGAGGGCAACTCGACTCGGGAAGATCTATAAAAATGATCGTAGGCATTTCGAAAGGGAGTTCGATGCAGGACGGGCACGCTAGCCCGTATATAGTCCCCGTATTACGCGCCTGGTCTCGACAAAGCGACGATTACGAGTGCTACGTAGCATGGAATGGATTCGCCGTAGGCGAAACGACGAAACGTTCCATCGAGCGAAACGCAAACATTTGAGATCGGAGCTTTGTATGGTAGAGAGTGAAACAAACGTGCCGAGGAAACCGAGAAGCGTACGTGAACACGTCTATACTTACCAGCAGTTCGCACCAGCACGTTAAGCAGAATGGATAGCAAAAGGGTGGTGGCCCGGTATCCGTGTATTATGATCATCAGCCACCTCGATACGTTGAATCCCGCACCGTGCCATAGACCCGTGGCCTCGTGCACCATATTTTTCTGCCTCGCCTTTTTTCACCCAGCTTGCCGCCAATTGCCAGCGCCTCGTCGCCCGCCCTCATTCACCGTGTCTTTCTCTGATCCAACGTTAACCCCTCGATTGGTACCCGTTCTCGAGGCACGGGTTTTATCTGAGATTGAAAACGCTCCTTACACTCAGAAGGAATTCTCGGAGGTTACATCGCAACTACTCTACCAGGTCGAGAAACGTCGTTGAAGAAACTCGATTCTTCCGCGTCGATTTGCTGTTTTCGATATTTCGAGTAGACAGAGGGAACCTTTTATCGCGTTCCACTGTGTTGCAATTGTTGCCTGTTCTCTGGTCGCCGTTTCCAAGGATTGATTAGCACGACCGTAGAAAGAGAAAAGTTTCTGTTGCCCTGGAAACCTAGGAAGCAGAACTGACCTCGGTCCTGCGACAGGGCTAGAACATCTCCGTGAGTAGCTTAGCTAGATCAATCCCCTCTGTCTTGCGTCAGTTCACGGATTACCAACTTCTCCATGAGGCGTGTCTCGTTCTAAAGTATACCGACGGTAACCGTCGTTAACCGTTGCTAATTTCTAGAAATTACAGACGAGTCGTTCTTCCGTGACAGCCACACGAGCAAACGTTCTCGAGAAAAGGTTCTTTCGATCGAAGCGTTGCAGAAGTCGGTTTCTCGAGCTTGTTTTATCGCGATCACACGAAGCGTACAAGCCAAGAAAATGCCACGGAAGGTTCTGGCAAGTTGCTCGGTCGTCGTGTTCGACTATTGTTCCACAGTTATAGGTTACGGTCTCTCGAAACGTTCGAGGCACACCAGATCCCTTCTCATGCGTCCGAAGGACAAGCAGGAAGATACAAGTATCGCAATGGCCGTCGGATTTGAATTGCACTGTGGTGTATATTATTGAAGTTCGCAAGACGTTGTGGTGACCCGTTGGACGACACCCTTTGGAAGCAAAGTTAATAGTTCGCCTCTAGGCGAAAGGACTTTCTTGCTTACCGGTTTTCCATTCAGCCTTCATTCACTAACCTTCCTGCATGGAACATTACTGAATTCTGTACGTTATCAGAAATACAGGATGCTCTAGGCCATAGAACCGAGCGCGTTTCCCGGTTTTCTCTTTCTCGAGTGGCTTTCAGCGTTCCGTTACTACTGTTCCACAGCCAACGGGCTACTTCTGTGAAGAAATCTCTGCCTTTCTTTTTACTCAACAGTACATAGACACCGACAGTACAGACGGTCAGAGAAAGAGAAGGAGAAAGAGCCGTCGACAAGCAACATTCGCGCTTCTATTCCGCTACTTTCCTACTACAAGGCTTTTCTTTACTGCTTCAAGTTAGATATTAACGGAATCGCGTGGGAATTTCACGACGCTTTCAGCGAATACTCAGGATGACTTAATTTCTAACATTAATATTTCCACAGCCGCAAAAGCTTTCTTGCTTCCGATTCACTTCCTGTCCCTTCGACTACGTTCTTTTGAATCCTTCTACAACGTAACATCCACTGGTATACTTGCCTGCGTCAACACCGATAACGAATCCGGGCTAGTACCATCTCTTTACCGCGTCAACCGTCAGGACTTTCGTGTCACGTTGTCCTTCCTTCGTGAATCTACGTTCCTCTATCCAGATTTTAATTGGAAATACAGGAAATGTCAACGCTGAAAGAGAAGGGTCCAAAGCGGAACTTTGAAATGTACGGGGATTCTCACCGGGGTCGACACGAGTAGAAATTTCTCTAGATATTACAAAACTAAATGGACGAAGCGAAACACGACGATCATTAGATGACACGACTAATATTCTGGCTTAAGCGGACCCTTGTCACGCCTACCTTCTCTGGTCCCTCATTTACGAATGTCTCAACTGTTCCAACCCGACGTCACTCTTGGTGCGCGTTAACAGCGAGCTCGGCGCAACGTTTCCACCTTCTTCTCGAGACCCTTTTCAACGATGCATTTTCGACGCTCGGCTACACTTAACCGACACACGGCCTGCTTCCTTCTCGCTCGGCAAACCGTCGTCGCTCTTCAGCGCGTTTTACACACGCGTTGCGTTCGTCTCGGGAGGCAAATGCCAGAAGATTTACTAAAGAATTTCGCGGGCTCCCGGGTTTGTGGATATTGTGCAAGTTTGTGGAATACTGCGGCAAGCTGCGGCAAGCTGCGGCTACCAGACGACTGTGTCTTTAGCCAACCAAGTTAACGCTCTCTCCGTGTCTGCCTCTAGGCAGAGAAGCCGATCCTTCTCTTCCACAACTTCCTCGAACCCAAGAACGTCTACCTGCGTAAACACACACGCGCATGCCACTCTCAAGCGATAGTAACGCGTGGCCTGTCTTCGTGGAAGATCGTCGTGGTTAACCCGCTCCTTTGAGGAATTTGCCCTGTCCCGCGGTTGGTATCCGTACAAGGCCGAGACCAAGCTGCACTGCTTCAGAGATTACGGATGACTCGCTTCCTTAAGGGTCGGCTCGTTCCTGATACTGCTCACCCTCCTGAAATTCGAGCACAGTGGATATAGTATAGTACAGTAGAAGCGTCTCGTTGTCAGACTCGACGCTCGTAAAATCTTAATGGTAACAGGGCTCTTTTTACTTTGCGTTTAGGTCTGACCCGAAATCTCGAAAACCCGTAACGAAGAAAATGTAATAGACGAAGCGGAAAAGAGAATGACATTTTAATTTAATAGCGATTCTTTCTTTCTTTCTTCTTGACTTTCGCCTCGGACTAGTCCCTTAAACGTTTCTGCATCGGAATAGCTCGTGATTTTCGCGTTTACGTAGGCGCCTTTTAATTCGTTATATTAATTGGAAACTCGGTAAATAATTTACGCGCGTAATAACGGTTAATGATAATAAAACCAGAGAATTACTTTCGGTGAATTAATTTCGACGAATCTGTTGCTCCGGGCTATTCATTGTTTCGTCGTTCATCCGGGAATTGTAAACTCGTAGAAAACAACGATCCCACGAGGTACGCGTATAAAAGTCTATCTGTCCGACGTGTAACGTACGTACGGTTTCGTTTTCGACGGTGAAACGCGTTAGTCAGCCGGTGGGAATTACGAGGAACGAGAGAGAAAAAGAGAGAAAAAAAAGTGAAAGACAGACAGGCCAAAAGGATAGAGAAAATCATTTCGAAACGATTCGATGGAAGAGGACTCTTGGATGAAACGAGTGGAATAGACGGTGAAAATTTTCACTTGGACACGGCAAAGCTGAAGATGGAAAACGCGACAGAGGCGGCATTTATTAAAAGATCATCACTCATTAAAGGATCCTCGAGAAACGAACGAATCGTTGCGACGCCACGGCGGCAGCCACCAAAGCTCACGAGTACACCGCGATACATCCAGTGAAAAGCAACTTTTCCCTCGTCCACGAGAAGAGCACTTCTTCCTCTCCTATCTTTACTACGTGGAGCGTTAAGCTCCCGGAAGACGGCGCGAAATTTAACGAGCGACTAAGGTCGCGAGCGAGTCGGAGTAATAAAAAAAAGTGAGGAAAAACGAGGCTGAGGCAAACGGGATATAAACGATGATGCGGTTCACGCCGTTGGAAGAGGCAACAACTAGTGGTGGAAGCATCAACGATAAGCTTGGAATATGTGTGAGACGGTGCGTGAGACAGAAATGAAATTGTGGTAAATGTTCCGACGTAGATGCATATTTTAAGATAAAGTAATAATAAATCAAGAACCCGGAAACACCGTGTAGGATTAAGATTTTGAAGACTCTCGTAAGATTGAGCGGTGGACGGAGAAAAACAAGTCGATGATATTTTTCCGTCCATTTTTTATGCTGTGAAATCGTAGTATGCTGTAATGCGTGAATTATTCAGGAAAAGATACAATGTCAGGTATGTGTGTGTGTGTGTGTGTAGTGTCTTTCGGCTTTCGAGTACATACCGTCTTAGTTTACGTTAAGGTCTGCGGGTATAACGATTATGGTTACTGCCACCGAGCTATTATCTTACTCGTGAGAACTCGAAATGTATGCATCGATGAAAAACGATTCTACCTGTTAAATATTTTCCAAGCTATTCAATGGATATGCGAATTATCAAACGTGGGTCAAAGAATTTTTCTCTTTCGCTTCACCGTACAAGCAGAAAGTTTTCTGGAAAATTTGGTCCCTTTTATCGTGGGCTTCGGTCATTTTTGAATCGCTCTTTTACTTTGATAAAAGAAATCTCTCGAAGGAAATGGAAAGTGTTTCCTGAATCTTTCACCGGACCATTTAAGAGTTCGAAGTAAGCGAAAAAGCTTCGATATTTTAAACGGCCATCTTCTCGGTGAATTTGGAGAATGAAGCTCGACGATGGATCGTTCTGAATAATAAGCACGCTGGAAAATATGAACCGCCTTAAATAAGTTTGCTGTCATGCTTCTGGCTTGTCAGTGAATAACTAGAATATAACTCAATGTCTCTCTTTTCTCGATACACGCGACTCAACTTCCTTTCGTCTATATTTTTCGCCGTACCTCTATCGGGATTAACACCACGGACGATCAGAATCTTAATAAACAAGCTAGAGTTTCCCCCCTTATTGGAGATTATGACCCACGTTTCGAATTAAGAAACCTCGTGTTTTAATCTGTAAAGAAGGGTACGTGATCGACATGATAACGAACAGTGGGATAACGCACGATTTCTCAGGAATCTATCGACATCGGGGAGCAAAGTCACGGAGTTCACAGAGGCTACGTATCTTCTTAGGAAATATGGCGGATTAAGGATTTAGGATCAGGAGCAGAGGATAAAGAGCGGTCGACTTTATGAATACTAATTGGTATCCGGGAGGACATTTGTCGGTGGAATTTATCGGGTTTATCGGATGTGAACCCTCTGTCGTAGCTCGACGAAGCTCATTGAAAAGGTACGCTTCCAGACGGATCGGTCGTCACAGAGAGAAGTATGACGAAAAACTTAATACCGAGAGAAGAGGAGCGTATTACGTAAAGAAGCTTCGACTAAAGAGTCGACCGTTGAATAATGTAGATCCTTCTATCTGCACCATCCGCTCTTTTCCTTTCGCATAAACACGTATCGTTCGTATATGTACAGGATAGAACGGTCTGGCCTGAATTTGGCATCCGTACTGGGTAATTAAGTTCACTTCGTTGTGTACAGATTCATCTCTCGCTCTGTATCTCGGTGATACACGAAATTGCACAATTGCCGCGTCGATTAAAGTGCCGATAATCCTGAGCATCGATTTAACCTATGGGTTCGTATCGATTATCGAGCCGATCGTCGTCGGATGTCACGTCCTATTTGGCCACTTGACTGACCCGAAGACATTTAAATGAAAATCGTTGCCCTTTATTCCAACGAGACAACGGTATTGTGGCGAACGTCACGGCGACGCAATACGTTTCACCTCCCTAGCGTCTTTCTCTTTACATGCATACCTATACGCGCATGCAGGTATATAGGTTCATTTACAACGAAACAAAACGAATGAACGAGAGGACGCCGATGAATACGCGCAAGGAAGAGCGGTTAATTGAAAATCTGTATCATCCTGTTTGGTATTCATTCATATCGAGACTATGTATTGTACAGTAGGTATCGATTCGCATTACATATGTGCATAATTTCGCGCGCAAACCAGACTTCGTGGATATACACGATCAAAAAAATGTTATTTTTTCTGGCGCTACACCGGATACATCGAGATATTTATTCGGTGCTCGAGAGAGCCGATTGAAACTTTTCACGATTGCATTTCCGCGGTATCGAGGGGTATTCGGTTTTCTGTGGAGAGCGATTACACTAAGTGTGATTAACATTCTCACGTCACGGGAGGAAAAGCCAGGCTTTTGTTTCGTGCGATGACCAGGATGAAGCTTTGAAAAACAGTTGTAAGGAACTTGCGCTACGGAGAATATTATACGATGATGTTAAGCGTAGAGCTGCATTGTGCGGTTATTAAATGGGGAGGAAAGTTTAGAATGGAAGCGTGAACAACGTTTTGTCTCTCGGAAAGAAATACTTTTCGTGGAGGAGACGAGGAAACGAAGTAGAAACAGAAGGAAGAAAAAGGGGAAAGAGGAGAAATACAAATGCCACACTACGGTTAGTACGATGTTAGCCACACTAGTGATCGAGATTTTTGCGAGAAACCATCCTACCAGCGCGAAAACGTTTTACGTTTGATATTTCACGAAAGGTGAGAATGTCGTTTACGCCGAAACGTAAAACGCCGTTTTATTAAAACCGTCGAAGCGCGAAAAATTTTTTGTGATGCTGGCCATTCAATAATACCTCGTAATAATCTGTCGCTTTTTTTCATGAATAAAATTACCTGCAGATATAACAGCGCCTGTGTTACTTTGTATATCAATAAAACAGGCCGGCGAGGTTGGATGAAAGTATCGTATACAATTCGTTATGTACAACAGTAAATTATTGCAAATTGTTGATATATTTTCAATTCTCCGTGGAGCACGTGGGGAAATTTATTTGGTATACAATAAAACACACTAATGGACCAATATTTATTCGTCCCGGACGTGATATTATCGCAACGACGGTCCATCGATTACAATTATTTCTCGCTTAATTTCACTGTTTTGAAATGATCGGCGAAATTTAGAACAATATACGTGTTTGTCATTTCCCGATACGATATCGTGACACATCATCTATGCAAGCTTCTTCCACCAGCCGTTTGTTTGCCTCTGTCTCTGGGAGAACAATCACACTCGTGAAATTAGTTCAACTGGGAATCAATTCGAAATGACCGGCCCGAAATGGGCAAGGTGGTCCCCGTTGAAATTCATGGAAACCGTGAGGATTACCAGAACGTACGATTCGTTCAGGTGAAAATACATTTTCCACCAGTCGTCCATCACCTATTGACAGTGTTATTGATCATAGTAGAAAAGAGGTGGAATCGAAGAAAGCAATCAACGGGGACATTCAACCTGTCTCACTGACAAAGCATACACCAGCTCACGTCAATGACAAACGCGAAGCATGGTGTTAACAGCAATGAAATCCATCGTGAATGGACCTTTTTAAAGTTAAACGACACACATACACGTAAATCCGGTCGGGATATCCGTGTTCAAGAGAATAATATTTGTCCGATCGTGAAAAGTGGGGAAGTGGAAGGAAGGAAAGTACGAGAAACGAATAAGACAGAGACGAAGAAGAATTTACCTGTTGTTTCATGGGAAACTAATTTCCGAGCTGTCTCCGAAATCTCGCCTAATCTCCTCGCGCCGAGTTTTCTAACAAAGTGCTCATTAGCGAGAATTACATTCCACGCACTACTACTCTATTGGTCGGTCATTTGATTACATGTTTACAAATTAGGCTTTTTTTACAACGCAATTTGAATCACGAAGTACCTTGAACGGGTATCCGGATTATTTTAATGACTACAAAGTCTCGTTTCACGGTGAAACGGCTCGCTTTGAGATCGAATAAATTTCGCTGGTCATCCCTCCCTTTTGGGTTGTATGCCACCGCGTAGCGTGAAATCTACGCTAGTTTAATTCTAGTCTCGGCAACAGTGGCATAGTCTTGTGTTATTTTATTATTGAACAATTATCGGGAAACGCGATGAAACACGCCAGGCCAATTAAAGTTATCGTCTACATGTCGACCGGATGCAGTGGCAATAAAATTAATATGCCAAATAAAACTTTCGATAGCCGGACGATTTATCCGCGTGTAATCACCACAATTATCGCCGTTTAATTACCCTTTAGGATGACAAGTTTCTTCTTTGTCGGTCGTGTACGAAATAAGACTTTGCCTTTTCACGACGCCAGGAGTGGCTAACGAAGGAATAAGAAAGTTCAAGCGAGTTTCCATTATCGTGCACGAAAAAACAGAATTAATGAGTCTCTTTTTTTTTACTCTCTCTCTCTCTCTCTCTCCCTCCCTCCCTCCCTCCTCCTCCCTGTTTTCTCGTTTTTCTTTTCTGTTTCTTGCAACCAAGACTTTTTCCCTCGATCTTGCACGAAGCGAAACACGTCATCGTTTTTTAGTAGCATCCTGTCGACGTTAGAAATATGGCTTAACTGTTTTCTTACATGAATACCACGTTTTCTAAACTCCTACCCGATACAGTGAACCAGCAACAGCACCAAAACTACAGCTAAGTTCCTGTCTATTCCATAATTTCGAGCCTACGCCATATACAGAATCACGACCCTATCCATCCTAGACTCGACGATTTACGTTCTACAATTAGGTCCTTCGTTTAAACTGTCACCCGATTGCTCGACAGATAAGTCGACGTCATGTAGATACTCTATGAACGATGAAAATTTATCACCCAAGTTAAAATCTAGTTTCATCGAGTTCCCAGGACGAAGAATTAAAGCGTATTAAACACGGTTTTACGCGTATTCCGTACGTATGCGGGAATAACATAGTTAGTTCGCAACATTAAACAAAATTCGCAGTACTACTCTGACTTCTACACAATCCATTTTTGACGAGGGTACAAATACATCTAGGTATACATAGACAGGCATACGTATAGACATGTATCTCGTAGGTACCGTAGTGTGTAAAAAGATCCCGTCCGTTCTTTTGACCCGCTTTTACGCAAAAAACATCTGACACTCGAAAAGAATTCAAGTAGACGCGGACGTTGGTACACAGACAAACACTTATACCTTACACGCCGAGGAGTACAGGCCGCGGAAAAAACGTGTGTATTGAATGAATACTCAATGAGTTGCCGAGCCGTAAAAAAAAACCGAACCACCGGCTAAGGGAGGTAAAAGAAAAAGGGAGAAAATATATTCAACGAATCGCGAAGTTATTCGAGTTATAAATTTCCTTCCAGTTTCTCCGGCGCGCTATTGACTCTGTTAGAACCGAACCTTTCTTTAGTCGATTCGCGACAATTGCTCTTTGTACGGTTTTAATCTCACCGGCAACTGTACCGTTCACGAGCAACAAAACAACGAGGTAAATCGATGGCTACGGAGTGTGGGTATGTAGAAACAGGATGAAAATGACAAATTGAAAAGGGCGAAGTGGCAGACTTACGTGTCGCCGCGACATTCTGTAGCTTCGATAGATTACAAGATCGTCAAGTTGGACAGGAGACAGGCACGATGTTGACATCCCGCCGATAAGTTGTCGACTCGCTTAACGATCCTCGAAGTTACGTCGTTGTCCCAAACGTATCATTTTCCAGCTACTTGACGCGGCGTTTCCCTGTCGAAGTTCACGGCTCGAGTGCACCCTGGCCGAGCGGGAGTTTAATGACGTTCGAAAGATCATTAAACTGGGCCGCACGCTAATTAACCTAAGGGAGAATAAACGCGCTCGACGCGACGATGCATGACGCGTAACGAGGCTGTTCGGAACGATGTGGAAGGAAAATACGAAGAGACGAACCGTAGGCGCGAACAAAGCGTCTCTAATGGAACGAGCTCGAGGCGAATCGTGACACGTATGTGCCTCTTGTATTGGCGAACGGAGAACGAACGAACGGAACGGAACGAAATAAAAGGTCAAACGAACGAACGGAACAATATCGTTTTACCGCGCGGCAAAACGCGAGCAACGCGTGAAAAAATCACGTAGCATAAGACACGGGAGACGCGTGGATTCGACGTCGAACTCGTCGTGGATTGCACTGGCCGGTTCAGCCCTTTACCGACTCGTAGGGGTGGCAGCAAAAGCGTGCAAGGGGAAGGGATATAGCACGATGGAGGGAAGATTGGGTGGGAGGGGGTTAGGGGAAAATGGAGGAGTGAAAGGAAAGAGGGATAGTGGGAGGATGAGGATGGAAAAGGGGAAGAGGTTGGTGGATATATAGCTAGCAGCATCCACAGTGCTGAAAACCACCGTGGTACATTTCGCGGGGCTCCCATGAGAGAGGAAACAAGAGAAAAACGGAGAAACGAAGGAGAGAGGGCACGAGAGTTGGTGGCTCCTACGAAATTAAAACAAAAAGCGTGGGGAAACACATCGTATCGCTGCAAACGGACTAGTACATACGCCGTCACTACTCGCAGTTTTCCTCCTTCTCACTTACATTCGTGTCTCTAGTTGCACAACCGCATTTCTCTCCATCCGTCCTGTACGCAAACTTATTCTTTTTCTCGCTGGGTGGAGTCAATTTTTTCTTCCTTTTTATCGTTTATTACGCGTCGGCGTACACGTTAGACGCTAGAAATTACGCGACGTTATATTCCAGGATACTTTGCCGGGCGGTGACGACTCGTTTGTACCGTGCGCCTCATTTAAAAAGTTCTAGGTACAGCAGTACTAGACGAGGCCACTGAAACGCGCGATTCTTTAAAAATGAAAATCGGAATCCCTCGTGTATTAAGAATCGGTCTATCTCGTCGGACAACCGCGATTTATCCGGCCTTGCACTTCAAATCCACTCTCTCTTTTCTATTCCTATGACCTATTCTCTCTTCCTTTTGTTCTCCTTTCCGCGACACGAAATTGCAAGGATAATACATCCAGCGCGATAAGTAACCATGGATCGCTATAGTAATAAGTTCTCGTAGCACAGTGAACGAAGTCGAGCACACTGTCCGGAAGTAGATCGTTCCGTATTTGTACCTGTGGACGCGTCTCATCTTTTCTATTCGTCACGTCTTTCTACCTCGTAGAATTTTATCGTATACGCGTTTGATACATTCTTTGTCGGTTAGAAAGCGCGAGCGTATCATTTAATTAGGAACCCTTTCAGTCCTCTCGCCTTCAATGAAAAACAAACCCGCAAAACGAAGAAAAAAGAAAAAAGGTGAAAAAAGAGAACGCGGTAGAAAACGGCGCACACAGCGGCATAGAGACGCCTATGCAATTACCCCGACAGAGAGCTTTAAATTTTCTCCAAATTACTGGGCCGTGTTTCACGTCGTACGCGCATCCAAACTCTCCCTCGGTTTCCCACCCCCTCAACCTTATTTTTTCCTTAGGCTCAACCTGCTTCGTCGCTCTCTTTCCTTCCCTTACATATCTATACACTTCTTCTCTCACTCTTGCTCTTGTTCTCTCACGACTATCCCTTCCCAGCCAAGCTTTGAAATAAAAGTCGATCGAGTGAACACAAGGGCAAGCTGCCGAGCACCTCGTTCATCGCCTGTAGATTTATCGTTTCGTTCTCTTTCAGTGGTTCGCCATGAATCGCTGCTCCAGAAGAGAACGACCAACATTGTGGGAATCGAAAAAGCGCAAAGAAGAAGATAAAGGGAAAACATGACAGGAAGGGAAAGTCAAGCATGACGACCACGCACGGCGTTTCAAAACGCGAACAAACAAGTATAGAACCGATGAAAAAAGGACACTACAGGGTGCCGTAGTAACTATGCTCGTCGAAGGGTGGCCGTGATTAATGATAAGCTGCCGCGATTCGAATTTCGTGGTAATAGGATAGCCTGGATATTTTAAGGATAACCCAGGAGACACGCTCCTGGATGTCTTATCTGACGCAGGCGCTCGCGCACCGCCCCACCCAGTTGCAGGAATCGTCACCAACACAATCACGATCCTACGATAGAGTTGAATGTAATACAAAGCCAGAGACTCGTCTACATGCATGGGGGTGCACGTGGTCACGGTTGCCGGATAAATTTTATTAAACCTGGTGGGGGTGTAAAACTGCATACACGGCCGCATTAGTCTGACTATAATTTACGAAATTATACGCCGCATGCTTTATTACATGCCATTTTTGCGAGTCTGTAAAATTTCCCTGGCTTGTAAAATTTACTAACCGATCGATGAGGTTTTTGCGACAAAACAACCGCGCAAATTCCTCTCCGCGCGAAATTGTCTCTACTTCAAAACACCTATTCAGAGCTCGATACTTGGCATATTTTACATTCACACATATTACTTACACAAGTCGAGCTTTTAATATTCTTAAAATGCGAGAGGAAAGAGAATTTTATCACGATTCGTTTTAACTCGATATTTATTAACACTGTAATTTCCTTTCTACCATGAACAAAGCAAAGTAATAAGAAACCTTCCATATTCAAAGCAACTGCTTATTTGTCGAGTAGTCGTGAAGCAACAGTGGAGCACAAAATGGTAAAGCAACGTGCAAAAAGTCAGACGATAGAGGGGCAAAAAAAGGGGATGCCTAAGATAGGTAACTCTACAGTCTACAGGGATGCTTTTTAAAACGCCACCGCTTATGCGGATTTTCTCCTTGAACTGACGTACGCCTAGGCTACGCTGTAACGTCTTGTTCCCCTTCCTCGATTTTATGGCTATTGCTCTTCCCTTCTTCCTGTTACCGAGTTATTTAATCGAATCACCTAACTCCCGCTCCCTTTTGTCAAATGTTTGCTCGCTTTCAACTAGAGAGCAAACGCAGCTTGATTAACAAAAAATACAGGGATATGTCTGAGACTAGAAATCTACTGAATCTCCCTTATAAGGTTTGTTTGCTCTCATAAGTGATTTATGAAATATATAAAAGTCGAACGAAGAAATAGTACACGAACTATTGAGATTATTTAAAACCTATCCCAGGATTGTTAAAAAATTATTGTGTTGGTTGTTCGGGATTATTTAAGCATTATATTAGCGTCATTCGATGCCATTTCGAGGCCATTTACCGAAATCGTCTGAAAATTATTCAAGATCTTTTGAAAATTATTCTACGTTTCTGTACTACTTTGCTAAAAGCATATAAAAGAAGGATCTCCTCTTCGTATTTTCGTATTTTGCATCTGTAACGAGCAAGCAATAGAGAGACGTAGAACGAAATATATGCAGATACAGTGGGATTCAATAAGAAACGATCCAACGGAATCTTAAGTTTTATTGGTGGGCTAGTTTGAAGAACGGTCAAACGAAAATAACATTTCGATTATCTGATAATTATAATAACTGATCATAATCTCTGGATGTCTCAAAGCAACTACGCACGAAGAAACTTTGCAAACTTATTACCAAGTGACCTAAAGCCGGAGTAGCTTAAGATAGATTTATCATTTCTGTGTGTGGTTTAATTAGAAATTCTAACAAGCTTCGACAACAAATATGGCGTATTTCGAAAGTTCCAATGTACCGTTTGCGTGAAACTAAACAGCGAGCTTTTGGTTAAGGGATTCATCCGTGATTCTACCATCCTTTATTTATGAATGTCGGGAAAACAATGGCGCGTTATAGAGAAAATTTGCATATAAATTCAGATAGCACGGCACACGATACCTCTCGCGCCCTTAATCGACACGGATAGCCGAACGAAACATAGCCGAAGACTTACTTCGTAAGTTGTAATCGTAACATCCCCCTAAATTCATGATATATTTTTATTTTTGATATTTTTGATATTTTTTTCATTCTTTATCATATAAAAAAGTATCTTAAATAACATTCACTGGCTAAAGCGATTATGTCTAGAGGGTACTATTTTTAGTTTGTACTTAGCTACGTAGTAAGAGCATTTATATTTGTTATGTTCCTAGAAAAATCCGTACTTTACAAAAATCCGAGACATTTTATCACACGGCTGTAGTTTAAGAATTAAATTAAGTACTGCAACACTTTGCAAGCTGCTCCATTTGTTATCGGTTATTACTTCAAAAAACATAACAAATCTCTCGCTTTCAAGGAACAGAAGCAGTGAAAGAAATCTTTTTGTCTTAGGACGAATAACGAATGAAGTTCGTGTTGCATTCAGAAGCAAACACTTACGTAATTAAAGATACAATCAACGAGTATCAATCAACGCTTGATAATAACGATCGTATTTTTAACCTTTTATTTTACTTGATTATTATACTCGGACATTCTAATAAGAACAAATCTATACCAACGTTTTTTTCTCTTCGATGATAGAAAATGATTACGCAAGCCACAGAAATACGCGAGCCTCATTATATTATATGACTCGTGATAGTCGTGACTCAAAAAGAAGAATAAAATTTCTTCCGAATTTGATACTCATCATCTGTTTTGCATTGCAACGTCTATTATTCTAAGAGTCTAAATTATACTTGATACTGTTGACTGAAACGGATCTCGAGTTCTCCCCTCAACGTATTACAGTTAAGTATGGGACAAATGAACTCTTGCTTTTGTAAATCTACCCAGATTTTATTCGTGATACAAGTACTACGAAACTAACGTTAGGTTTTATTGCATTCTGGTGTTTCTTGCTTCTAGCCATTTTTGTCCTAGATCGAAAGTACACGACATCCAAAGGATTTATTGGAACCAATTTTCGTACTAGGTTTTTGCTAACTATATCGAAACCATGACAATCGTTTTTTCTCTAACCAATCATCTAGCTAAGCTGGAACGATAAAAATCTGAAATATTTCGTCGTTCTACCGATAAATCAAAAGTTAACCAAATAAAATACGATTAGATTGAAGGCATTTTAATTCCCTAATTCCCTTGCTTGTAAAATCTTAGAAACAAGCAAAGCTGTAAAATATAATAATGCAAAAATAAATATCACTTGAATAATGTTTAATATGTAAATATGAATCATAATAGGTAATTGAATACCTAATAGGAAAATATACTAAAGATATTAAATATAATGTTACATATGTAATTAAATATAAAATAAAAATAAATCGTCCTGATTTAATACGTTTATTTAGTAGAAAACTAAATTATCTGGTAAGATTAAAATTATTCGTTCGCTGTATGATATAATGATTTTAAAATATATTACTTCAAAATTACATTCCAATATAAAAGTTAAATCTGCTTAAATTAAATTATTATAATAATAATAATTAAATTATAATAATAATATCTGCGAATTAAATTATTCGGCAGAATAATTATACAATATCTTTCTTTTATCTCATCATGTACATTCATCAATTCCCGCCTTCATAATTTATACTTGTTGCATTCGCTTAAGTACACAGACTGCTATAACATTTATCAATACAATATCTGATATTCAGTAACAAGTAGAGTATAAATAAAGGCATTGTTAACGAATAAATAAAAGGATCCTATTTTGAATACAAAATGGTTAAAAATATCACAAAAATCCTTGACATTTCGTGGAGATTTGGTGGTACGAATTTAACCTCAAAACACAAATTGTTTTAGAAATTTCTGTTATGTTAGATAAAATATTTTAAGTACTTTAAACGTTTGATAACTTGTAAAGTATAAAAACTATCATTAGTGTTCTTCTTTTTGCTCTATAAAAAAATGAAATACGTTATTTATTTAGTTAAAGTTAGAATAAGTATAACAATGCAAAACAATATATAATATTAACATACTGAAGAACCTAACCCCAATCCTCTCCTGTACATATAATTAAATAGTACATTTTTATAAAGTAATATAATATTAAATAAATAAATTTTTACAGTAACAGCAGCGAGTAATGAATCTGACAACATGGGGAAATCATTCTTGCATTTAAAATTAAAATTAGAAGAAAATGGCAAAACAAGGAACGTTTTTGTAGAAATGACAATCAGTGAATTTTATAAATTTCTACATGATCTAGAAAAAGCAAAATGTAATCTTGATTTGTTACTTTGAATATCATTTAAAATATTTGATTATAAGTTAATCTTCTAACAGGATTATATCTTACAAAAATACTTTAATTGTATAAATGCAATATTACATTCAATAAAATAGTACAACTAGAGATCGCCTACTTACAGATATGTAATTATGACTAGTTCACGTAAAAATTAAAAACGTTAAAAATAAAACAGAAATATAAAATAACCTTAATATTTTATAATCATTTAAATATGTATAAAATTATTTTTATATAATCTTAATTCCACTAACTTCAAATTTTCTGTGTATCCAGTTCTTAGTACTGGTACTTGCTGGTAATCAAGAATTTGTATGTTACAGTCCAAGTGTATAATAAAAATGTCTTGCCAAATGACAAAGCCTTCCACACTAAAAGACATTATCATTTTTTGAAATTCCACTTGAACATTTATGTAGATTCTATTTTGAAAAATCTGAGATCTGAAAACAATATAAATTTATGTCAGTAATAGAGAAGTTTGTTACTGAGCAACATATAAATATATTAATATTAGAAAATTTAAAATATTAAGAATTAGATACTCCACAGAAAGTTTTAATAGCATTAAAACAGTCAGTAGAAAACTGGGAATCTTTATTTATTTTTCAATCTTTACAATCTTGGATTTCCTTACTCTCTATCATACCTTTTCATATCACAATGAAGTGGATACCTCACTAATTACATACGTAATTCATCAAATATCATAATTATGTACTTATGTTTCTAATATAAAAATAAATTTATACAATCTGTTCATAATTGCATATTTAATCATAAATTATATTTACACAGTTCAATTATTTTGTTCTTTTTTGTTTATATTAAATTAAATTAAATTATTTGTAGGCAGATATAAAATTAAAAAAATTTCTAAGAGAGTAACAATAATTAGGTTGTCAATTAATACTGTGGCACTTAAAATACTATTGAAAGGCGCCAAATATATGCAATAGAAACTAATAAATTGTTTTAAAAAATATTTAGAACTGAGATTGAATATAGTCAGATCACCTAAAAATTTTAAATACACAAGCAGAGAAAATAATACGCACTTTATAGTTCCCGCATTTGAATGTATAAGTTGGTCAGAAAAAGATGATATTTTATAATGCTCATTGCCCTACGTTTTGCAGGAGGAGGGCTAGCTACAGTACCTCTTTGATTATAAGGTTCTGCTAATGCTAATGCAGGATTTTTTAAATCTGTTGACGAACTTGCTTGTAACTTCTCTGTTGAAAGTTCTTGTAAGGCTTCTTTCGCTTTTGCTTTTTGTTGAATAGATTCTAACACTGGTACAATAGCACCAAGTAAAGGACGTTTAGATGGTTCTCCAGACCAACATTGTTCCATTAACTTCCAACATTCATTGTCAAAAGAAGGTAATCTTTCTGGACGTATACCTAATAACAATGAAAACAATACTTAGAAAAGAGGAGTACAAAGCTAAATAAATTCTTCAAGACTTATAAACTTACCTTTTCTCACACTAGTCCATAATAGTTCTTTATTATGGAATTGTTCAAAAGCATATGGTAATCTTACATGTCCCGCGCATATGTACCAAAATAAAATTCCAAATGCATATACATCGACGCTACTATCATAATGACCAGAGAGGAGCTCTGGTGCCATATGAACAGGTGTTCCAACAATACTCCCTAACATCATAACTTCAGTGATGCAAAATCCAAAGTCAGTTAATTTTGCTCTATTTTCGGTATCGAGAAGAACATTTTTTAATTTAATATCCCGATGTACAAGTCCTTGAGAATGAAGATAGCGTATTCCTTCCAACACATCTAGAGCTATTTGTATGCGTTCTAACCAAGATAAACCAGCGCGTATTCCACAATATAAATCACGACTTAAACGATCCGATATTAAAAGAACTGCAGATCCAAGACCAAATCCTCCACCATAAGATTGATCAATAATTGATCCACGAAGCTTCACTATTCTTTTATGTTCAGGAATGGACCTACTATAGTAAAATTCCATAGCCAGATCATTCCAATGGCTTTCGTCTGAAGGAACAACTGACTTAACTGCACAAGGACCAGATGTGCCTCCCCAGCCATCAGAAGCAAATACAATGCCATATTGACCACGACCAATTTCTTCTTTACAATGGGGCATTCCATAGCGAACAAGATCTATCATTGATGTGGATTCTAATGCTAATTTAGCTAATCTAGGAGCATGATATTTTCTAATAGCTATTCTTTGTTCTTCAGTTCTTTCTAACTCCCCAGAATAATAATTTTCTATTGATCTGAGAGCAGCCTGAAATGCATCATGTGAGGACTCAAGTTTATCTCCAAATTGCATCAATATCATTTTAGCCAACTTTGATGCTGATAAAGAATTCAATATCTCAATTTCCACTTTTTTCCACCAAGCTACATCTAGAGTGTGAGTTGATGACCATTGCAAAGATGAAGACATAAAAATCAGATTGAATCTTTCTAAAAATGAATATATTGAAAATGGTGAAGAGTTATGTAATTCAATATTATATGCAGCTGAAAGTATTTGTTTCAAAGCATCACTAGCTAATAAACAAGTATCGCATTCGTATGTTCTTTCGAGACTCAATAAACAACGCTGTAAGGTACCAAAAAAGCTTTCACGTAAACAGTTAACGGAATTTACAAGTTGCTTTGCAACTTTTTCACCTAAACAGTAAAGCATTATTCTCTGAACTTCAGAAATTGCAGCTTTGACGGTTACAGACCATTCCGTCCTCTCTTTATTATTGAAGTGGTTTTGATATAAACATACATCATTACTAGATGATAATACATCATTTTTCATCTCTTGAATAATATTTTGTATTAATCCAGTTAGTTCTTGTTGTTTTTCATGAACAATTTTCATTAAATTGTCATATAATTCATTTTCTTTCTGTTGAGCATACTGTATTCTCTTAGGAGTTATTTGAATTATACGTGCCATATCAAAGGCACTTAAAATAAACTTTCTTAGGCTCGTTGTATGTACTTCATTTAAATAAGTGCTAGCATTAATAAGGTATGTTTGCAAACATCCACGAATGAAATATAAAATTCGGTCTGTTTTTTTGTATGAGTCAAGAAAGTCACTAGAGCTAATACATTGCCCACTACCGAGCCAAGATAATTGATCAACTTCAACAGACTCTTTCATTCCAAGGAAACCTAAATTTGCGAGCTGATCCAACCATGTTAAACCAAGCGAATTCATTCTATCAAAATCAATATCACCATCAGTATTACTTGCTGTAGAATCATTAGAACTTAGTTGATTTTGAAGTCTATGTTGCTCAGATTCAGTCAATTCAGCATCAATGCCAGTCATTAAGATATCTCCCAAAGATGATATAAAAAGTACTGGATTAAAGGGGTAAGACTCCCTTAGGTCTCTTAGCTCTTTCAAATTTTGTTCTGTTAAAGGTTGATCACCAAGCGCATATAAAAATATTGGTAAAATAGATAACAACTCTTTTTCAAGAACTTTTACCGCTCCAGTGTTTGGAGCAATAAATATTTGAACACCATCTTTTAATATAGGTTGGTTTAGTTGGACTTCAAGTACTGTTGGATAAGTTGTATCTTCACTTCCAGATTTTGTTAGATCTTCGATTGGAAGTGTAGTCCAAGGTTTTTCATTTGCTTGCAAATTTTCAAGTATTTCATATTCTAGACCTAATGTGAGACTAATGTGGTTTGTTTGACCATAAGTAAGCTTAATCCACCGCCATAATCCATTACATACTGGTAAGATATTGGTAGATATTAAAGTATTAACTATTGTTGCTTTTGCCTTGTTATCTTGTCCAAGAACTACAATAGCTGGAGAATTCGCTAAAATATGTGTGATTCTGTCCAATGTTAAGGGGGGTAGTAATTCCTCCACAATATTTTCTGTAAAAAAATATTTAGGTAAAATTTTATTTTGATCTTAGCGAAATTTAAAACCTTCAATATTTACCTCCAGGAAAGAAATTTTCTAGATTAATAACTTCTAAAGTACGTTGAGTTTCTTCAAGAACATGTTGTAGGTGATTTCTATTACGTAGATATCTTCTAAACTCTTGTGGTAATTTGCTTACCATTTTTCAGTCTTGTTTTAAAATCTTTGGCACTTCAAAATTCTGTTTACCCTGTCAAAAACATTTTATATTAATACAAAAGAATTTCTAATTTTTTAAAAACTAATTTTGTGTAGTTAGATTATTAATATAAGATTTATATCATTAATATAGTTAGCTTCCTAAATTATATTCTTTCTATTTATCTTTATTTTTTTTAACAAGAATGTACTGAGTATAATTGTTAAAGTAAATATTCTACTAATAATAGTATGATTAAAACTGAAAATAGTTTATTATAATGAAACCAAAGCACGTAATATACAAATTATTTTTATACATCGTTCATATGTTACTATAATATTTTTGGTAGAATAAAATATGTTTAAAAATGTTTTGAGAACGTTTTTAAAAACTGACACGATTACTACATTACTAACGATTAAAACAGTTAAGTTATTAACAATTTCAATTGAAGAACTATTTATTGAACAATTTTTATTAATAATAATAATGTTTCTTTGAATATTTTGTTATTCACCTAATATCAATTGTAATCTTTAATTACCGAAACTATAAGTACTATTGATATGTAATAAATATTAAATAATTTGGTACAAAATTCTTACCATAAATTTACACGCATTCACAATATAAATATTAGTTAGAAATTCAGGCAGTTAATCCAATAATATCAAAACTTTTTATCACGGAAAATTATTATTCAAAAATGATAATCTCTACATGAGGAGTATATACACATCCAACACATAGTGGACACTAGGGGCAGTTGTTTTGACTTAAGCGTGTAAATGGTTTATTATATCTATGTTCTCATTCTGATATTGATTACAAATGAGAAGAAAATAATAAATTGGATGATATATTGTACGCATCATTTATTTGAGGTGATACATTACTTTAGCATATGCTTATGTATCCTTGTTTTATGCGATTAAGAAAATACGAACAAAGAGTATAGAATAAACAAGATTCCCCTTACTTCACAAGATAAAATGCATAGATACATGTTAATATTTGCTAAGAATTTATAACTGTAGTGAAATGCATTTATATAAATGTTTATTACCATAACTTATCGAGTACTTTGTAAAAAATAATCCACTGCAGTATATAAACATAATCCCTACCAGTGTCTTATCTGCGACATATTTTTTCACATATAATAAAATTTATGTAATGGAAAGAAAAAAGAGGAAAGTATTTTTGTAATTAAAATATGAATATTTGAATGAAGTTTTAAATTCCCTTATTTTTAAAAATTTATTTTTGAATCAATGAATTCTTTATTGATAATACGAATCTTTTACGTGCAAATTGTCAAAGAATAAATACATAATTACATTACATTATACAGGTCGAAGTACTCTTTATTCCATGAAATTATAATATATATATATATATATATATATATATATATATATATATATTTTTAGCATTTATAAGAATATGTAATTATTCCAACCATTGACTAAGTGCTCCAACTTTGAGAACATTTCATGGTAATATTCAACAGCAATTAAAATTTGAAAATGTGAAACCACGTGAAAGAAATATTTCACTACTTTGCTACGCGATCATAATAAAAATACAGCAAACAGTTAATTATAAATACCATTCAAGAATAGAATTTTTTATTTTTTTCTTTATCCCCAGTCATTGTTGCGTAGAATTCACTTTCTGGAATCTTCTGCAATGTGTGCTGACTTAAAAATTGACGATTTTTCTGTTGTTATTACCGAAAACGACGACGTACACTACGATTGACTCATTGCTTTGCTCTTCCATTTCGTTACTAACATGACAAGGTGTAGGCAGGGCTGAGAATGTCATCTGTATACAAGTTTTGTATCTTGCTATAACCTAGTGTTTTTATTAACAAGTATTTGCATGGGAGTAGTTGATGAACTCGCAGATTGCTTCCAGTAGAGTACTTATGCCAGCTGCCGATACTATTTTAGTAATATAAATTGAAATTCAAGTTGTAATTTGAGCGAATAATTTTATATTATTTATTAAGCATTACAAATGGTTAAAAAATTAATTCCGTTGCTGAACAATGAATATTGAAATTAAAAAGTTTCTGTAAATATAATTCGATATATAATATAAATCGATAGATTAGAAATTCGACTTAATTATATTCTGTCATTTTAATTTTTATATAAATTCACTAAATAAATATATATTATATAATATATATATGTTATATAATACTATATAATAAATAAATATTAAATAAATAAATTTTTGTTCTAATATGAACATTACTGAAGTTAACTCGTCAGTGAAACCCCAGACGGGGTATATCGGCAGTGAAATGATTTGATGTAGTAGTCAGTAAAGCAGGTTGCAAGTGAATTGCTTCCTGCATTATCTACATTTGAATTGAGACATGTTGATATGTTGCAGATGGCTCTGTGTGTATCGCGTCTCTGCATCCGAATACAAAAGTTAAATTTCCCGCGTTTCTATTGTTGTAATCTTTTCTCCTCGTAGCGTCGGACTATCGTTTGTATTCAACAATTAGTTTGTGAGAATATAGTTGTGCTCTAATTGTAGTACTATCGATCAATTGAAATATGTGAGTATCTATTATCCTAAAAACGAATATTCATATTGTTCAATTCGTTGTTCTTGTATCGTCACAATTTGTGACAATTATTTATCTTTAGTAGTTTTGGTTAAGTTAGAATAAATTTTATGCAATTTCTTAATTTTCCATACGTCTTAAGGTATAAATTAGGTTTGTCAACGTAAATATCTTCGCAGTTACGAGATGTAAAAGATGTTGTCACTTTGTTACTTTTATTGTTAGGGTTAGATTATCATAGCTAGGAACGCCGTGTCATATTTACGTTTCGATGGCGTGCATTTTAGAAAATGGTGGGTACATTAAAGTTTAAAATGTGCTTACAATAATCGTGAACAAAAATTCTGTTACAATTACGATCCGTTTTATGATCAGTTTTTAATCTAAAAAGAAAAATTCGCAAGTGTAATCAGTAATCAAATTTATTAGTTTCTATTGTCTTGGGGAGCGATATTCTTTTCCGATTTTATGGTGTGGAAAGACGATATAATAAGGAGAGAGCTGCCTCGAGCGGAGCTGCAAGTAACGAGGGAATAAGAATGGCTAGGCAACCAGGGGTGGTACAAGATTTAGTGGACTCGCTAGTAGCCGCTAACTTTGCAAGCTACGTCTTCTTGAAAGTATTAAAGCAATGTAGTGTGAATGCGAATAATTTTTTACAGATAAGGGTATTATTTCTCATATTTGCTTGTAAAAGTTAATTAAACATTTAAAAGCTTAAAGATAATATAAATTCTACCACGGAATAGTATTAAAAATGAAAAGAAATCACAGTTTCAATCATCTAGTCGGATTTGATTTATGTTTCAAAAAAAGGAAACTGTTGACTCAGGGAGTATACACATAATGCAATAAAAATAAATATTCCGAGTCTATACTGGGTAGGATGGTAAAGTATGAGAAAGGAGATAGAAACTGGATAGAAGGCGGAGGCTATGATGTCGTTCCCCACGTGTATATTTCATAACGATATATGTATAAAAGCGAACATTCTTTAGAATAAAATCGTTTTTTATTTTTATAGATTTCATACGTGTTTCGCGTGTGTACAACGAAAATCGTGATCAATGATCTTGGTGGCAACTGGTTTGTAGCAAAAGGTACTATAATTTTCTAATTCTTGTTCCTCTCTATCCTGTTATGGATTTTTATTATAAAATTTAATATTTGTTTTTTTATTCTCTGTCGTAGATAATTCAGCTACAGAATGAATATGAAAGTGTTAGAACAACTACTGAAGCAGATTACTTCTATACAAAGGACTAAACACAAATCTTATGGTCGTTTCGGGCAGTTTAATTCCAAGATCTGGATAATGGATCCCCGGATGTACTTTCAGGGTTGCTGTTCCGTGAGTTTCAGTCTATCTTTATTTCTATTTCTCACGATATCGATACATTCGTACACTGTGTTCAATGAAGAAATTCTGCGTCATATTAGAATATGTCTACAATATTTCATTTATTATAACTTGACTACGGATATTTATGCAAATTTATATTCTTATGAATGCAAGTACTTATCTACCTGAATACCTATTTAATATTATGAGGAATAGATACTTCGCATTGAATGCATTTCTGCAACTTTATCCAACAAAAATCCGCAGTGTAATTATAAGTTTAAAAATTTATCTCGGTATACTACATGTTACTGTTTATGCACAACAGAGCTTTTTTAATTTCTTTCTAATGCAACTGTAATTTATTATATGTATATTTCCAGGGCAATTTATTTTTCAACATATCTGCTTAATTTCAATTAATTTCATTAATAAATTTTTTAACTCGCAACGTGTACCAATGTAAAACGGTAGTCGAAAAATGAAAGTTTGATATAATATCGAATTCAACGTCGAAGTTTTCTAACTAATTGTTCATAATTTTATTAATATTAACAAGCAATGCTTAAAAGATTTAATAGGATGAAAAAATAAGCCGTATGAACGAACGCGTTTATTATCGTAGATAAAGGTACGTGAGGAATGAAGATACACAATGATCTGTTTTAGCGTTCAGGCGGAGGTCAGGATTTTCAGGAGCGTATAATTAATTTCCCATGTCACTCGGAGCCCTTTCTCTGCTCTTCCTCGATCTGCCCCACGCAAATCCCCCGAACCACGACGACAATATTGCTGGCCATTTCGTTCGACAGTGCCCAAGCGCCTCAGTAGTTCTCCTCCGTTCCCGAACCCCTTTTCAGAGCTAACCCCACGCAGAGAAAGGGGTGACTTTACGAACAAGCATCTAGCGCCGATCTCACCCTCCGTCCTCTTCGATCTAACGATTCTTCCTTTTCTATTCTTTACATACCGACCCGTCAATATCAGTTTCCGTAATTAAACATAACAGATCAACATTCGACATTACGTAACCAAGCTTCCTCGTTTTCTATACGGACGCGTATCTATTATTGGTATACTCGAGCACCGGAGCGTGTGCATCGTCTATATAGGTATCCGAACGATCTCCTGACCCCCGGTTACTCAACTCGAATCGGTTAATTGGATAAATGTCCGATGAACGCCAGGCCATCTCTCCCCGAAGTCCTCCTATACTCCGTCGTCTCCACCTCCTTCTCTTACTCCTTCTGCCATTCTCGCAGCTTTCCGTCGGGTTATTTCCCCTTTTACTCATTTCCGCCTCTGTCCTTATCAGGCTCATTGGGAAAACAATCACTTGTTCCGCAGAGATGAATTTATCGAAGCACGCTGTTTTTTCTCTCGTTGAATATTACCCGAGAGCAAAGGGGTGGATCTACAGAATTAGCTTAGCATTCTTCGATTCGTCCAAGCACTGTTCAACGATGCTGATAGAATTTACAGACAACTTAGAATCTAGTGATTTTCTTAATCGTTATCGTTGACGTGTTTCGCAATGCGGGTTACTTTTCCAGGCAATTTGTCATCGATATTTAATTCTATAGTTTGGCTGATCCAAGTTCTCTTTTATAGATAAAAAATTCCAATTCATTGAAATATGTTTATTACGCAGTAGTATGGTATTCGGTTGCATGTATGAACGAATAGCAAAGAAAGGAAAGGAAAATGTATAAAAGGTAAAAGAAGGAATCTTTTTATAAATATATGTAAACACTTTATGATTTTTAGAGCAAGTTAAACATCGTTTATGTATAACTCTCTCAAGTACAGAATTAGTGTTCATTAACAACAACTGTAACTATCATTAAGTAATAGTGACAGAGTTCTCAAATTAGCTAAAGAACTCTAATCGCGTATATCTATTTATTTTACGATCCCTCTGGTGACGGGTCTCACGGAATATTGCATTTCCAGTTTCCGCAAACCATCTCTCTTCATTTGTCTCCTTCCGACATCGACTTCACCCTTGCATTCTATAATCAGTTTACAGTATAGTCTCATTACGCGATTTACATTATTAATTGCGCACATACTTTAAATTATTTATCATTGAAAGTAGACATTCACTTCGTTGCTCGTCGATTATTAATCGCTTGACATTTTTGTTTCTGATTATGCATGAATTAATTATTTACGTAATCCATGTCGATAATTTGTTCTAATGTCTTATTTATGTAAATGCGACACGATTCTAAGCGGTGTATTTATATTTTAGATTTCCTTTCTTCGTCGTACAACATCTGGCAGCCGTTCAAAATTAGGGTTTCGAGCATAGATTAGGATGCGTCGTATTCACATGCTGGCGGCACTTCTTAGTGGCAACGACGGCAAATAAGGTAGTCAGATTCTAATTGCCTGTCATAAATCAAGGACAGCACCTGCACAATCTCAGAATGTTTATAGGGCGGTGCTGTTACATCCTTCATTAGGACGAAGCATAGATGAAACGGCATACTGATTCGAGTTTAATTGATACCCAATTAGATTGATATCGTTAATTTCGCTTTGAAAGTGAAACAGCTACTTAGCTGCTTCGTTCTGAGAATCATCGTACGACCTATATATCTATAATATTACAATCTGTTTTTGATTATTCTACAGTTACGTCCTACGTTTATCACTTAAAATTCTGCCCGTGCTTCCGACCACAGAATCCGATTAAAAAAGTAAAATTAATGTTAGAATTATCTTCGCTTATGTATCTTCGAGAAACGAAGCGAGCAGCGAAGGTCTGTACACGATGAAAAAGATGCTAGGGGATTCGAACAATCTCATCGTCGTTTTCCTGTAGGGTAGCGAATTAGCGTGGAATTAGAGCCGAAGACGCGAAGAGAGGCAGAGATTAGTGGATATGTAAATTAGACGCCTCCTTTGCCATGCTATTTGTCATTTTTGTCGAGTCAGTCTGTTGGGGATACGGAGAAACAGGGAGAAACCATTGCGTAACGAAGGGGGTGAAGTCAGAGTTTCAATTATGTCATCATAGACATTGTAACAGATAAATTCATGTCTCTCGGTAATGCTGTGATATGATTAGTATTTGTGGCATTTACGTTCGGGGATGTCGCCTAAAAGTTTCAACGCCTAGCGTCGAATTAGTTGTCGTTTAACATAGTCTACGGCAAAGTGGATCGTGTACGGTTAGCTGGCAATGCTCCAGTGTACATTTCTTCTTGTTACATAATTGAGTGGTCAGGATAAAAATGTGACGTTTATGAAACAGCCCGGTAGTATTTGCATCGTTAAAACTCTGCTCGCGAAATATAACGTTATCGAGCAAATGAAAGACTTCTCGGATGAAGAATAAACTGAAAAAATGAAGTACGAGGGACAGAGGAGGAGATCAGGACGGAAAGAAGATAAAGTGCAACCCTCCCGCCAATAATATGCCGACAAGCTTTATTTTATTTAAGCAGCCCCAGTTTTTCATTACATTCATCCTCGCGCCTCCCTCTTTATTCTCATAAGACACACCGACGGAATGGGTACAGTAGTGAAGAAAGAGCACCCCTATTACTCGAATATATTATTTACTATTCTCATCTTTGGCATTCCTCTCGCTCTTCTTTCTTCAACAGTTTCAAATAGAATCGATTACTATTCACGTAGAAAACTACAAGTATATTTTTCATTCTTCCTGAACTTTGGCAAATTATTTTTTAAACTTTTTAAATTTCTTTTCTCGTGTTTCTTTCGTTACGTTGGCCGATCGTGAACGGATCGTTCAACTTTTGTCTTTAAAAGTGGAAAATCACGAGGCGAGTGTTACGTTGAGGCTGGCAGGAGAAAAAATCAACGCGTAAAATCATTTTTAGCATACTCGATTTCATCCTGACGAACGATCGCATTTCGGGATACGAGGCAGGGAGGGAAGAAAAAGAAAGCGAGTTTAGGGTGTCGGAGATGCAAGATTACCGTCGAAAAAAACTTTTGCTTCGACTAGAAGGGATTTATTCCGGAATCCCTGTAACCTATCGAAGCAGGTCATTCCACGCAATGTCCATGGTCGGAAAACTTAGATGACCTTGGGAATCGCAATCGATCGGCAAAACCTCTAGGGCGGAACGCTCCAACTCACCCCTCCGATACATATGCGATAGGAGCTTTGCTCCACGTGAAAGTAATCTCACGCATGCTTGCAACTTGTATGCAAACTTTACAAAAGAATCATTTCAAGAGACTATTTGTCTATTGATTCCATTGTCTCGAGGAAAAAAGAAGAATTATTTTCCCAATTTGTTTCATGAAAATTCTAACTAAAAAACATTCATGATACTTTATTTTTAGTAGACCATATCTATTCTAAATCTAATCGTGGACGCGTAAACTTCCGTGTTTAAACATTTGTGCGTGTACGTATGCCCGGATTCCCAGTCGTTCCTTCTTCAAGAGTACGTGACTGCACCCGGGAGCGCCATCCCTTCTACCCTGAAACAGGAACATCGAGCGCTAACGGAACCCAGGCCAACCCCCCTACTCTTAGCCATTGCATACTTTATTGTGCGCATTATTTAAATGAGCGCAACTTCGCCGTAATCTTGCCACCGAGCAAACCCCTCCAACTCCTCCACTTCGTTCTCTTCTCTACCCCTGTACCAACTACCTAAGCAACCCTTAACGTGTGGCGGTAGCTGGCGCGGAAAGGAGCGAGGAAACGACGAAGAACGAGGAGGAGGGGAAGAGCCACTAGCAATGGTGGGAGTAGGGTTTAGGTGTGGGTGGTTGGTCGGTGGAGCTTTCCCTGGGGTTGCTGCTGCTGTGGGGCAGAGAAGAGGCTGGCCGACCGTGTTTTTGCGAGCTGTTTCTGCTGACCAGTGCGGCTTTTCCTGTGCGGTCATCTCTCGTCGCCTCCCAAAGCTTGTAGAGTCGCTTATTGCCCCGAAGCTCCTGTTAACCGCCCTCTTTAGCTTCCTGTCCCGACAGTCCTACCTACGTTACATCTTCTTTTTTTTTCTGTATCGACACGCGAATTCCACCGACTCGAACCGTTCCTTCATTCTTCTCAATCTTCCCGTGCAACTTTTTCACTATCTTTCTGTCTTTGTTTCTTTTTTATAGAATCACTGAGTCGGAGAATCTTTTTCACGTAAATCGATAAAAACATATTCAACTTGGCATATTTTTTGATCGATCGAGAGTGTAGGTTGATAAAGCTTTCAAGTGCCCGAATGTTTTAAACATTTCTACTAATGGAACTGACGTACCCAGAGACAAACTCTTTTGCGAAGCTTTTTAAGGGTTGGTTGCACCTAGTCTCTTTCTTCTTAGAAATATATTCAGCTTGTATAATTGTATATCGTCGTATTCCGTGTACGAAACAAAGGTTATTTCGGATTCTCTAGGGCCGAACAATTAGGCGAATCACACGAACGTAACAGCTGAACGTTAACTCGTAATGTGACCCTTCATTTACTCGACCGTTAGCCACACCCTACTGCCCTTCAACAACGAGTTCTCATCATTCCCCTGTATTTTCCGATCTCTCGTACTAATCGAGGTTTAGATTTATTCCAAGAATCGCTCGTGAAAAATATGTAAATCTGGAATTGAGATACCCTGGCGTCACTCATTGCGAACGAAAATAGCTCGAACGTTTAACGAAGACATCAAAGCTTTATCGGTGGCTTCCTTTAGGTTCAAATTACTGGCGGGTTTTTCCTTATCTTTCTCCTTGGTAAGCCAGGAAAGAATAACTACCAAAGATATCGAGTCTGCATATGTATCAACGCGGTGAATACTCCATAAAGAGATCGATAAAGACTGAAATCGAGTTTCGCCTCCCTTTTCGTCCTTATATCTTTGGTAATCGTCGCCTTTAACGTACACACCTAACGTTCGATTCAGCGAAAACCTAACAATCCGAAGAACAAGTTGAAATTTGGCAATTTGGTGGGAACAAGTGGCAAAAAATGTGTGTAAAAATTTCATTTCGACACAGGTGGAAATGTAAACGAAGAGAAAGCTTCGAAACGAAAAGACAACAGGAGGAGTACGTAAAAACGTGGATGTGCCAGCTCTTGAAAGGCGATAGAAGCGTCTGCGGCGTGAACCGGTTTTATAGTTGCGAAATATTTGTAAATATTTCCCTCTTTCGGGACAAAGATTCGAAGGGGTTGAAGAAGCTCCTCTAGGCGGCGGTATGAGTCGAGGGTAGAAAGGATAAAAGCTTTCTGGTTTGTACGTTTGACGGTCAAACGAATTCTGTATTTGGCAAGGCCTACACTCATCTAAAGCCCTTCAAAGAAGTGCCACGGCTCGGTATAAGCTTCTCCTACGATTAGTACTGGTAACGGGTTGTTTGCGTTGAAAATATTCCAACTTGTGGCAGGGAGGGGTGTGTAGCTTTTAACAATTTCCAAGGTAGATTCGTCGGTATTTACGGAGTACAGGAAATTCTCGCGTATCAAGCTTGATATTATGTTTGCCCTTTCTACGCGTTCGTTCACGCGATTTTCTTTTCATCGAACTATCTTGTCGAGCTTTTACTCTCGTTGCAGAAATCGATCTTAATCCTAGCAAAATTCATAGTGAACGTAGAGAGAAAACTTCATGTGTTTCGATGTAAATCAGGAAGGAGTAGTTAGCAAGTAGATTTGTTAGTTCACGGCATAGTAGATGCTTCAATCACGTAAGGGTATCCCCGATCAGTAAACAAGCGAGGGTCGTTACAGCAATGGTTAAACCGATGACTATAGGCCAATAAGAGGTCGGGGGTATTTAGGAGGGTTGTTTACGGCTACTTTTCTTTTTCTGGTCAATAAGGTTTAACCACCCCTAGAGACCGTCGATCTATCCGTCCAGTTTTCCTAATTGCTGACGTTGCAACGACTATTTTTTCTCATGTTTTTTGCTCCCTCCAAGCGATGGCTGCGTTTTCATCGTGTTTCTAGAATAAAGGTTTTTTTATTCTTCTTTGAATCTCATTTCGCGAAACATTTCGTGGTTATTCTACGAGTACAGATTTTGTTTGGTTTTTTCCCTCCAGTGTGCTTCGTGTTTGTTGCTTTTCATTGCTGGAGAAACGTTATGGCTTTACCATACAGACAACTTTTATTAGCGAAGCTACCGGTATGTGCGATGCACCCTTCGTAAAAATCAGATATGGGAACGCTGCGAAAGTAAAAACAATGGGACCGAATTGGACGGGAAATATCGCAGTAAGTTTAAGGGTAGCGCGACGCTAGAGAGCATTTGCATGTGCCGATCGACCATGCGGAAGAAACGTCGTTTTCATCGTCTTTTGCTCTTAGGCAGCTTGTTTTTCTTTCTTTGCCCAACTCTTTTCACGTATCCTCTCTCTCTCTCTCTCTCCCTCTTTGCCTCTGTTAATTCACGTGGTCTTCCAATGCAATTTCCAGAAATGACGACAAAAATCTCGATTTACCATTCCCTGCATACTGTTGTCTTTTATCCCTTTAACAAAATAATAAGCCAGCGTGAATGTCAGAGTTGCTGGAGAAGACTTAACGAATATGGATTAAAAGTTCTTGGAGGCGCAATACTATGAGGGAAGGAAAGCAGTCAGGGAGAAAGAAAGCAGATAGTGAAAGAGAAAGGGACGTTGAACCGGCTGTAGAATCGGCTTGGTATTTGAGATTGGTGGGTGCAGGCGGGGGTGGGTGGCTGTACGGGCCGATGGAATTGTGTTTGTATTTTAATGAGGGGGCTATGCTAATCCCTCTCGCGGCACGCAGTCGTTTCTCTCCTCTCCGGGAGAGAAGGAAAACCCGTTTTTCCATTTCGCGGCAGCCGCAAACGGCTCACGGCGTTGAACCGAGTTTGAGCCGCGTGAAGAGAAGCCACGCGGTTAGAGACCGACGAATAAATTCGCACTTCACTCGTGTATTTGCAAATTTTAAAGGGAACCGAAGTGGAGGGGGCGGGAGGTCCCTACAACGCCCGATTGTTTTAATATCTTTTGCCTGCCTGCTTGCCCGCTTGCTATTGGAGGGTGTTCCTGTACAGCTTGGAAATCGAAAGCATAAAAGGGGAGCCATTTTTCCGTTCTCGTTCCTGTTGCGTTTAGGTCTTCTTCTTTTTTTTCCTCTCTTCTTCCGTTTTAGCTTTTTTCAACGTTGCCAGGCAACTCGAATATTTTCGTGCGTTTGAAAACGTATTATTAGATCGTAGCCGGGTAAACGGACCCGTTAAAGCGTTTTATTTGCGTACGGCCGATTCTTAAAGAGGATCATTTCATCCTTTTCAGAACAAAAAGTCCACCCTCGACGCTTCTCCCTGTCTGAGTATGCTCGATGATGCTGCTCTCTCCTCTTTGCGCCCCCGGCATCGTTTCACCCCTCTTTGACCCAGTGCCATAATTTCAGGAATCGATAGTGTTCATACGCGTGCCTGCATACGCTCGTTTTCACCTCCGCGCGATCGCTTCCTCGGCAAATTCGTTAATCTTCGTACGAAAGAGAAAGAAGCGAAGAAAACGAAGCCGAACCACGGTTTATTAAAAGTTGCTCGTCGTTTCCGATCGTGTTCGTAGAAATGAAATAGCTCTCTCGAGATGATTTGCCTCGGTGGTAACCGAGTGATTAATATTTTTCCGCGGATCCTGGCGGATCGCTCGCGAGCGAAACGTGGAAACGGGAATTCGTTGCAAACCGCCACGTAGTTCGGCGAGTGGCTATTACACGAAAACAGGACCGAAAGCTTTTTTCCAAGGGAGCAAGTTTGGAAAAGTACGAAAGTTCCTGGTAGACAGGGAGTTAGGTTGATAGGGACCGATCCAATCCAGTCGATGTATTTACAGATCACTAGCCGAACCATAGGAGTCTTGTATTTCTATATCGAATTCAAATCGCATCGTTTCTCCGTTGTTTCTCGTCCCAACGAAACGAAACAGTCTATTCGCGTAGCAAAAATTTCCAACGACACTCTTCTGTTTTTTTGCTTCTTTTATAGATTACGTAACGTGTACGATTCTGTTATACGTCTCTGTACTAGCTATATAACGATCGATATCGGTCGTCGTGTAATAAATCGTCAAGAAAGATTGAAAATTTCTTGAATAGACGGAGGTGGGGGGAGGGGCAGAATGTTTAATCGGATTCAGGGTTGACAGAGCGTAGGCCGTTTTGGTTGAACTTCGGCAAACATCGCGTATCGCGGATGGTGTGTACAAGTGTGCAAGCCTGCTTGAAATTTTCACATTCTCTTTCGCGTACAATCGTTCCACGTGGAATCGGAGCGGGCTAGGCGGCAGCCGGCAGACGGTTTAAACAATCGCCGAAGGGAAAACGAGGTGGAAGGAAAAAAAAGGGGGGAAAGGCTAGGGGTAATCCCGCTTCTCGTCTGCTTCGTGATACATCGAGATATCGCCGAGTCGTTGTTGACCGAAGTTTCGATGATTCTGGTCGGAGAGAAAGATTCAACTCGTGCCTGGACGATTATGTGCGACAGACCGGTTGCCGGGGGTTAGCCCCTCTATACAGGTACAGGACTGGCCGCCACCGGAGTATCGATGTATTTTCAATACCGAGACAAAGCGATATAATCCGCGTTTAATTGGAAAACTTCACATCGCCGTCTCCCTTTTCGATACAAATCGAGGCAAAACTCCGAATCGCGGCAAACCTCCCCTCTTCTCGCGCCAGTCATTGTGGCTCCACTCGGCTATTTCTGCCCCCAGACGTAACCGTTTTGCGTTTACGTCGTTTTCTGCAACTTTCAATGATCCTCCCGCTACTACTTTCTCTGCGTTTCACGAAACAAAACGGCAACCGAACTTTGTTCAATCTTTTATACCGCTCGATCCGCTTACATTCGATCCGCTGGGAACTAGAATCGGGTGTGCATTTATGACTTTCGTTCTATGGCAAATCGATTGTAAAAGATATTAGATTTTTGAAAATATCTACCACCTATAATAGCAATGATATTCAACGCGCGTTATTTGAAGGTGTCTGAAATTTTATGCAAACAGGCCTAAAATGCGAATAAATAAATTTAAGAGTGCAAAGAAACAAATAGAAAATATGAAAACAGACGAAACAACATTAGCGAATGAAATTAAAAGTTATATATAAGACAGTGGTATGTAAAGTCTGCGGAGAAATCAATTTGATGTAATTTTCCTCGGTTTCTTAACAGACTTTCTTTACGAGACTTGTCTGACGTGTTCGACACCTTGTATATACTGCATTCACATTTTTCCACGTCTTTTGGTGGAAGAAGTTGGTTGAGGATGGGGTTAAATTTAAAAAGTTTTTTAAGCGTGTTTTGTCGTGCTTTAACGCTGCACCGCGAGGGAAACTTACGCGCAAGAGCGACGACGATCCTGTTTGCCCGTCAGTCATGTCGTTTCCGTAACTTTGGGGGATGATTAACCTGGTGTGACGCTGGAAAATAACATTGGCGACGTCTTGTTCACATTGCCGGAAGACTGGTGTTTCCGTCTTTCTCGCGGCTGCGACGACGACGAGCTTAAATCGTGTAATTTCGCTCGGCTTCCAGTAAACTAGTTTTCCACGGCGGACTTCCCCTATTTCGCCTTGTGAATATTTTAACTTTACGAGATAATTATATCCCACATAGACACTCATTACGGATGATACGTTAAAGTCGAAGAAGGTTATCGCGATGCCTTCTCTACTTTTCATTTTATTTTTTCTTTAACGAAGTAAACCTGTTTCGTATGAAATTCCTTCGTAAGGGTGGAAAGTTTTTCCAGCAGTAAAATATACTCTGTTGAAGAAGAACGGTAAATGTAAGGGAGGAAAAGTTTGAAGAGCAACATGAAAAGTATACTCGTAAATCTCGCTTCGATGTTGGAAAAAATTAAAACAATCGTTTAACGTTACTATTCATTCCGATGTTAATCTTCACCGTAAATAATAAAAATGTTTGATCGATCCTCGGCATTTCGTACCATGCTACGTTTCTAATGCATTCTATATTTAAACGTAAAAATGTATCGCCCACGATACGTAACGCGAGGAGATTGAAATATTCAAATTGACTTCTCATTTATTGACACTTTCGCATTGCATTCCCTTTCGTGCCGCTCTCTAATTATAAATGTCACGAGTTAGTATCTCTGATTGGTTCTTCTTATAGACATGTCACGCAAGTTTTACAATTGCCAGCCGTATTTTTAAATAACAATATCAACTCACCCCTACGAGAATGACACAGCTGGCTATCGATACGACTAAAATAATTATAGTATCGTGGATATACGGTCTATTTCTATCCTCGTGTCGCGATTAAGTCGGCCGATGGTGCAGCGAAAGAACGAGACAAAAACGAAATGACAGCGTCATAAATACCAGATTCTTCCTTCTTCTTCTTCTTTTTTTTTTTCTTTTTGTCGACTCGATGTTTTCGGAGGGACAAGAAGTTGTCGAGAAGAATCTTCCACGGGGCTGGACGAGGATGAGAAGCAGTCGCGATAATTGTTATTACCATAACGCCTGTTATAAATGATTCGGAAGATTCGTCCTTTGATTGTTATGCCCTGTACTTAATAATACCTTGGCGAGGAGAGCGAGGTTTGAGTCGGATGACGGCGAAATCAGGCGTGAGAAGGCGCCACCCTTCCATCCTTTTAGCCGCGCTTTTAAATGTCTTTCAAGTTTTCAGCTGCGCGCAGCAGTCTTGCCCGACAATCGGAGGGTTACCCGCTGCCCTTTGTCCCGATAATTAAATCTAACGATTGTCATATTTTAATTGTTCTTCTTTACCAACGGACACGGCCGATACCGTAATGACGGCGTAGCGGAATCAGTCGAGGGTACGAAACGCTGGCGGAAGGGTTCAGCATGACTTTTGTTCCATTACGTATCTTTGTCGTTTGCTTCGGCAAGTTATCGCTTTACGATCTTAATTGCTGCAGCCCTTCTGCAAGGGAAACTATATTTTTCACGCTGGTTGTAACGTAACTTGACAGAGATAAGTTATTGATAGTTTACGTAATATACCTCGCGTGTATGCTCTAAGGGAAATTTTAGATTGAGAATGAGGCAATAACGCTCGAAACGGATCGAGAATTGTCTAGAGCCGATAAAAGAAGGCTAGAGAACGGTAGAGAAATAGTGGGCCGATGGAAATGCCATTAGCTAATCTTTTTTGTTCCATGTATCACGGGACACGAGAACACCTAATTCCGCGTGCGCTATACGTATAGACGTAGTCAAGTCGGATTATACGAGCGAAACGATGGATCCACCCGGTGGTATCTCTGTCAGATAATCGCAATTGGTTGGAAGCGTGGTGAAGGAGCGCGCGCGCGCTCTCCCCGGGATTCTCTGCAATGCCGGAAAACATTCTCAATATTTGCAGATTGCAATGAGACATGCGAGCGTCGCTTCTTTTTTACTCTCTTTTAGATCCGCTTTAGGCGGTTTCGAGACACACGCTCACCGGTAATGGGCCTCCACCTTCCTTTTTCTTCTCCTCTATTTTTTTTTTTCGCTCCCTTCCCTCCTTTTCTTTCCTTTTTTCTTCCTCCCTTCTGCTTACGAACCCTCGCCAACCCCTCGAAGAAGCCTGCTAGCACTCCACCCCCGACCGCCCTCCCATCGAGCCCTCAATTTACCTCAACGGCACTTCCTCCTCTTCTGTCGGATCGTAGGTGTCAATTTGGCCTCGAGTACCTGCCGAAGTTTTCACGAGTCTTCCTCTTTATCCTTTTTAATTTTTGCCATACCACTCGAACATTTGTCTCCGCTGATTGGATTCTTTGTTGATGAAAGTTCGAATTATTCCCAGCGATCGTGGGTCTCGACTCGATGGAAGTTGGAAATGATTCTGCACGAAAGGGTTCCGATAATTGTCTGGTTGGAAGCTTATTGTTTCTTCTTTCGTCATCCATCGTATTCGTTATACGACTATCCGTTTCTTCGTCCTCTTTCCTTTTCCCGTCATTTTATTTAATGGTCGCTGAAAGTGAAAAACAAGGGGGAGTTGCTAATTGCGTTTTTTTTTGTCCTTACCGTTGGATAACGTCGACGTGGGATCGTGTAATTATTAGCAGCGTGAAATGTAATAGAAGAAACTCCTCAGACAGCGGAGATAATGAAACTTAGAAGGGGTTGAAGCAATTTAGGGTGGTTGTCGCACGTATGGTCGGCAAAACCTTTGCCGACTCGAGTGCTTTGTGCATACGGAAGCAGAGTTTGTACGCCTTCGTTGCTGCCCCCCGTTGCTCTAATTCGTCATTCGCATCCGCCCGAAAATTCGAACATACTCTGCTCTGTGTTCGATGTTGAGCAACGAGATCTCGCTGATTGATTACACGAATATGTCTAGATGTTTAGAGTAAATGCAGAATCGTTTAGCCGCTAATCGTGCCGTTTACCGCGATGTGGTTGATATCGATTTATCTTGGAGCGCTAAGCGAGTGGAACAACTTTTGAAAAGAGTGCTTGATTACATCCTCGGAGACGTATAATTAACTGCCATGAACGAGGGTGGCGTCTGGAGGTTGTATAAATAACTTACGCATTGTCTTGGCACTGAGTCTGCACGTCTCGTGTTTGAACGACCATAATTTCCCCTTCTTCTTCGTCCCAGCGAATCAAACAAGTCGAACCACTTTCATTCACGCGTTAGACTTTTATATAATCTTCAATTCTAATTCGGCTTAAACAAATATGAGAAAGAGAAGTTAATTTTTTTCCATTCAGTGTGTACACTTATTAGCATGAATTTAATTAGACCGCCTGCTTGGTTGGCCGGGTGTGCGTCGACACATTGTATAAATACAATTATTGTTCATAAATATTCATCCACATTTAATATCGGGGCATTGTGGCGCAGAAGTTTGAGAAGAAGGCGACAGTGGAGTTTAGTTGAAGTTTTCAGAAAATCCTCTGTCCCCTCTTTACATTGATGTAATAATCTGAAATTCCTTCTACGCATAATGAAGTATACGCAGCAACTTAAATTAATGGAAACACAATAGAGGGCGGATGGAATGGTAAAATTGCTTTAATTATCGTGTCCAACGTCCAGACATTGGCGTATCGTACGCGCTTTAAAGAGAGCGACCGTTTAAAGTGCGTAAAAAATATTATTACGGTAATTGATAAAACGACGGTGAAAGAAAAAAGAAGAAGAAAAAAAAAACGAAAAAGAAAAAGCACGATGTCCGCTCTAGATTCAACGAGTTCACGTTCTTCACGTTGTCAGACGATGAAAAATCCCCGGTTTTGAAACAAAGAAAGTAGCACTTTCTGCCTTCCTGTTCCTCCTCTCCTCCTTTTGCCTTCGTTTCGTCGTTTTTTAATTCACCAGTTGAAATATTTGCCCAAGGTTTCTTCCAATTATAATTAACCTCAACAATATTCATTTTCCATACTGGAACGAAGTTGTTCGTCTGCCAAGAGACGACCCTCTCGGAGATTATATTAATTAATCTATTAAGATGTACATTTTTAGCAGCGCCGTTATACCGACTCTTTCGTCTCTTCTTTTTTCCCTATGCCTCCTTGTAACTTCATGCCTCTGTCCTTAAATCTTTTTCTTACTTTATTCTCATATACCACAAGAATCACAGACTTTCGGACTATTAATCAGCGTATTGGTTTATTACGGTATAGAGAATCTGTGTGCGGAGAGGTGAATGGTTCCCTTTCCATGTTTCGTAATATAAAGCAGTTAAAGATCGAATAAAAAGGGATACCGTGGTGTGATCTGTGGCGATGTTGCGGCTCGTCTTGCAACGAATCGTTTGCAGGTAAAGCGATGGTCTGACGCGCAGAAAATATTTAATTAAAGTAAAGATCGAAAGTCCGTGGCCATAGGTCGGAGCCGCACATTTCCGAACGTCGGAAAACCCTGGTGACTTTTTTTATCGAGACCACGTGTCACACACCCCCACACGTTATTGGTAAACTCTTTCCGGCTATTTAATTAACATGCCTCGCTCTTCGAACGCCGCTATACCTCGAACGTTCCAAAAATGCGGCGAACTTGAAGCACGAATCCAACCAGCCGATTATTTTTTTCAATAAACCGTGTATGAAGCTTTTTGTTCAAGCTTAAAACACCAATGAAGCGTATCTATTTCCTTGGAAAGGAAATGATTATTAAGGATTAATCCGGTTCAAATTGATTTTCTAATTTCTGCAGTAAGTGCCGTTGCAATTGATTCACATGTAAGATGTCATAAACGAATAAACGGCTAAGATCGCGATTAACATTTCATAAACGTGTCATAGATTATGGTTATCTCATACTTGTCGAGTTAAACGGAAATTTGAATAATAGTGTATAGTGTGGGAATAATTGATAGCTGTAGATATTAGGTCAGAGGTGCAGGATTAATGTTCGAATGCTCTGGAAGAAAGATAAAACTGTTTACGAAATTCTTTTCCCACTGAGCATTGAAAGCACGATTTTACGCGACTTTCGTGAGATCTATGAGGGACGTAAGCGCGTAACAATAACAGCTGAACGGTGGAACATGCAATTCCGACTATGCCCCTAGCTTTTTATTTCGTCATTATAAAAGTTGGAACGAAGTCTCATTTCTTCTGTTACTTTTTTACGAACGGATGCAATATTTCCGAAACTTTTAACGCCTTCCGTCGCAAAGCAAATCCGGACTCGCCCGAGGCAATTTTACGACAAAAACATCCATTGAACGTCCACTTCATTAATGGTTAAATACATTAAGCAACGTGTCCCATATTTTAATAGAGACATTCGAACATGTTAGCAAATATTTCTCTTGAAATTTCGCACTATAATTAGACCTTTTGTTTCGGATATTTTTTTCTATTATTATTATTATCCGAGGAAACATTCCGGAACGCATTTGGGTTTCATGAAGCGGCTTGTCCGTAAGTTATGCGGAGTATTCGGAAAATGGAGAACGTTGTCGCGTGAACAGCATGGGGTCCCATATCAGCGTGAAAAGTCTCGGTAATCCGACAATTTGTATTTATTTCCTCGGCGAAATCTTTTTTCATGGTAGTAACGATGAAAAACTTCACTCGTTACCTCGGTCTTGGTCGTTTTCTCACCGTGAAAAAATTCTTTAAGCTAAGTACTCAAGATGAACCGTGAGTTTTATCTATCAGATTTTATCGGTATCCTAAATTTTTCTCTCTGTCCGCTCTAACAAAAAAATACGAAGAAGTAAGTCCAACAGTCTTGTTACTCGAAAGAACAAACCTTCCTCTAATGCAATGAGTAAAAACGTTGAAACTCTGCACATTCCAGACTGTATTATCGACCAGTGGAGCACTTATCGAGGCTACTTGGTAACAGGGGATATATCGAAGCAGAATGGTAGGACTTTCTCATTGAAGTGTTAATTAATAATACGCCAAGTGTCCGATCGTTATAACGTAGTCATCTTATTACGAGGCCGGCGGTGTCTCATCGATTTATTCGTAACGTTCTTCAACCACTTCACCGATTTCATCCACAGAGATGCTTAAAATTGATAGATCGTATTTTTCGATGTTTTTAGCTTCGTATTTCGAAGAATGAACATTTTTCCTTCGTAAGATTCACGGTTGTTATTCGTCGATTATTTTAAACGTTTTAGATCTCTTCTACCGAATTACGGTCGCAGATACGGTTCAACTCGAGACCGAGTTATTGTTGCTTTCCAGCGTTTGCTCGTTGTGTGTTTTAGGTAATTGTAATTCGCCGCTTGTGGCAAGGCGTGACGTTGGGCCGAGCAACGCCGTGATCCTTCCAATCTACGAGGTGACGATGCTAATTGCTTCAACAAACAGACAAACAGACATGGTTTCATTTCTAAAGCGAACAGTTGCTGAAGACGATAATCTTACCTCGCTTTCTATCACTTACCCGTTCTCTTCCGAAGAAATTTATAATTTTCCTAAACAACTTTTGTCCCTGCCGATAATCTTGCATAAATATTTATCCAGTTATGAGAAACAAAAGCAGAGTAATTTTTAGGGATAGAACATAAAGGAAGGGAACATTTTAATTTGTTAACCAAAATAAACCAAAATCGCTATTAGAAGAACCGGGAGGATCAACAAGAAAATCCGGCGAACCCTCTAACGATAAAGCGTTACGTAAACAAACCTTCCTCTTTTGTCTCTACAAGAGCTTTATCGCCATGGTGTCCTCCCATGTATTCGTCCTTACCATTTTAATGGAACGACGTGGTTACTGGTTCGTTTAAGTCGCTTCGTGTACCACGATGCATGTACTCTCCTTAAAAAATAAAAAAAGAAAAATAAGAAATAACAATACAAAAAGATAATTGTTGATCAAATTGAAAGATTTGAATGAGTAGATAATTAACAAAAATCATCACTGCCCTCATACATGGCGACGTTTATACTAACCACCCATCTTTTCCCTACATGCGGGCATTCTATTATGCAATTAGAGAAAGGAGAATCAGGAAATTCTAAGGGAGCCAGGGCCCAAGCTATATCGCTATCGAACATGACAGGACACGGTCGTCCGACACACCCTTTCTTCGTTCGAATTCGTACGGGTCCGAACTACTCCGATGTACTCCTTGCTTATCTCAAAAACATCCTCCGTGTTTGTTCGATCCATACGTTCTCCAGGGAAAATATTTAACATGGTGTGACGTCGTTGAATTTTCATCGTTCGGCGCCAGTCGATCGTATTTTTCTTATTTCACCCTGTTGTCGGAGCGTTTCATCGATTGTCTAAATTTAGTACGGCTCTGTTAGCGTTAATATTTGACCGCATTATGCAGTAGATGCTCGCGATCGTGTCTCTAGCTCACGAACGACGTAGTTGAACTGGACGACCCTTGTCTATGGGGGTAGTTTGTATAACGAGTGATAGTTTAATCAGTTGCTCCGCTTCTGACATCACGTCTGCGGGTGCAAGCGAGCCCAAACTTCCTTGAAATTCAGTGTTTGTCAAGGGCAAGGACCTGTTCTTATCTATTTCCCTGGCTTCTAGACTAGGCTGCAGGTTAACCAGCTAGTCGAACAACTTTCCATCATGCCGTACCTCTTCTTCTTTCGTCATCAGGAAAATTTGTCTTATGCAAGGAGTCACGGGGACGACGTATGAATCACTTGGGATTTCGAGAGGTTGAATCGGTTGACCTAGTATCTGGGAAGGAGGTGGTTTCCACCCCTTTACCTTACGTTAATTTAATAGAAGGGACGCGTGCTGTCCTAAACCACCCCTTTCCTTACCCTTTCTCGCTGGCTGATACGCTAACTTACAAGGGGCGGTTATCAGACGTCCTTTGCCTCCTTCCTCCCTCAACCCTTCAAGATTCCAAGTTATCTAACGTCCGAGGATCTATGCTAATATCGTCAGATTAGTCTGGGAAGTGCTCACAGATTGCAGTATTATTGAAATTTCGATATCGATTAGTCTTCTTATACCGACGTGCGACAAAACATCCGATTTCTGTTACGACATCTGTACAAGAAGATATTCGTGTATACTGTTCGCGTATCGAGAGATCTTTTTTTTATCAATGTTCGATCTTTCGCGGTGAACGACGCTTCTACGTCGTGGTTCTATTACGTACGAGGAACTTTTAAAAAGGTATAGTTAATTTCTGACCGAAGAGTCTAGCGAAATGGTGCCTCGCCATCGTCCGCAAAAGGGTCCGTGAAGGGAAGTAAGGACAGCAGTAAACGTAATTTGAATTTCATGGCAGTTTAACGATCTTAATTAGAAAGCCCTTGCTCATTCCAGCTCGAGGCCGTCCAGACCTGAAACCTGGAACCTCGAATCTCGAACCTCCCTCTAGACTTAACCGGGCTTACTCAAGGAGAGACGCGTTAAGCCAAGAGGGATCTTACCTCGCTGTTTATTCTCGTATTAACACCGAGTCTAAACTAGCCGAAGACAAATCGTGTACACCGTACAAGAAGAAGACACTATCGGCTGAGCTGGATTTCAGAGTAAGACGCTCGTTCGTTTTCCCTCCAATCGTTTCGTCGTCATAGAGCTAAAAGGCTTGCGCCGCGATAACTTATTATATTAGTTTGTACCTTGGATGCTGGTATTTTCAATTTTCACACTACACCGAGTATAAAATACGCTTATCCGCTTATCCAGAAAATAGCTTCGCCTCGTCATCTTCTACGCGAAATATGCCAGGTCATTGTAATTCGGAGACCACATCACACACAATGACACGGTGCATTCTTATACCTGTTTTTCACCCTTTGCCGAAAGGAATATTCGCTTGGCGTTAAGTGGTAACGATACTCCCCTCGTATTTAATTTCCTACGCCTCGCCGGAATATATCGTTTTAATATAGCGGCGCGTTTGCATCGCGAGCAAATCCTTCGGAATATCCAGTGGTCGGTCGACCGTCCGTATCCGTAGGGGGTGAATTTCGCACGAGAGTGGACGCGGTACTTGGCCGGGGGTGGACGCCGGCCAAGCCAAGGCAGAAACAGCGGAGGGTGACCGAGGGTGGTCCCTAAAAGAAACATAAATAAGACAAATAGGGGCGATCGACAATAGAAAATATCGAATGTACAGAATGCTCCATAAATCGGAGGGTGGTTGTGAACGCTAGTAGAGGACGAGAAAGAGAAGGAAGATCGCGAGGGTGGGGGGGGGGGGGGAGAAAGGAGGGGGGGTG
>NT_180431.1:147271-176359 GCF_000188095.3 Bombus impatiens | reverse complement strand
GTGGTAGAAAGGAGGGGTGGTTGCCGTTTGCTATAAGGCGAGGCGATCTTTTTATGTTCCAACGCGCTCCCTTTTGCTCCCTCAGAAATATATCTATGGCCAATATCCGCAACCATTTCCCGAGCATGTTTCCACTGCGGATTCGATATACTAGCGATGGCAAGTATAAGCCAGCCGATCTTCTGTCCTTTCATTGATAGTTTATACGTAGGTTTTCCAAGGTGAGAATATCCCACAGTTGTTTCGCTTTATTAGACTTACCGTTGGATCAACGAATTCTCCAAGACACGTGTTTTGTCGAGAAGAAAATAATAATAATGTATCGTGTACATCGACGTTGGATAATATCGCGTGTTTGAAAAGTTATTGACTAGAGGAACGCCGAGAGAGACAGCGAGAGAGAGAGAGAGATGAGCTTTACATCGTGCTCGTTATCCACGGAGGGAGGTTGTAAGACGTGGGTGGTACATATACTGAGGGTTGTAGAAGAACGAGGCGCGTGTTACGTACGAGAGGGTTTGCAAACATAACCTAACATTTGCGTAGCAGTGTCGCGTATACGCGTTCATATATTCGGCCTGTGCGAAGAAGGATGGAAAAGGGTTCGGATGAGAAAGCGTGGAGCGGTAACGCTCGGCGAATCTTGGTGGGGGTGAATTCCCAGGTTTACGTTTACAACCTTAACTACAAATTCGACAGAGTTACCGAGGCATAAGGGGGTGGATTGTATCTCGTAAGGGTGGTTAGAGCCGCGTGTAAAAGCCACCCACTCCCTACTATTCTCTGCCAGTTGTTAAGAAGTCCCTCTGGGCTAATTTCGCTTCTATCTTCGTGCTTCCGTCGTTCTTCGATGTCTTGGTTTCGCCCGTTTCAACCACTTATTGTTCTTTCGCGTCACCTACGTGTTCCGTCGAATTATTCGCTTGGCATTCGCGATACTTTTTTTCCTCCTATCCCTCCCCGCCCAGGTACGCTAAATCCTTTAATTAGGAAAGATTTATGGGGTTTACGCTGGCGTATAAAAAATAATATACCGAACGATAAAAATAGCCGAGCGAAATATAAATTGCGATGATTCATACAGCCAACGGTTATTTATCGCGCGGCCAAGTATATGCATTGTGCTTTGAGCCGCGCTTTCGCCTCCATGAATTATAAGTGTGGTACACACGATTATTAGAATAGCTATCTGGCCCTTTTTTGTATTTTTTTTTTCGCTCGCGGAACTGGGATCTACATAATTTTCAATAAACTGTATTGCGCGCCTCCATAAATTCCCGCCAAACGTACCGCGCGAGCTACATCAAACAATTTCGATGAAATACACCGACAGCGCCGGGTTCTCCGCGAACGCGTCGATCCGATAAATATATTATCAAGCGTTGTATTAATTAATTAATCCTTTCTTAGCGGGATATCTTTCTTTCATAACGAGATAAAGGAATAAATGAGCGAGAACCTCGGAGAACCTCTTTCCCTCTCTCGGACCCTCTGATTCTGGGGCTCACCCTCTTTTGGCGCGGTCGAGAAAAAAAGAAAGAGTAGAAACGTGGAGTCACCCCGTACTCAGTTTTGTGGCACGCCCGGCCGACGCAATACGACAAAGCATCGAAATTATTTATAACGGTCGTTCGTTAAAGGGAAAAACTCTGGAGGCTACCCAGCGTCTATTGCATCGGTGTGCGTGAATGAAGTCGAATTCGGTTGAAAGAGAGATAGGGAGGGGGATTCGTTAAATGCAGCGAATTCGGCAAGAGAAACGAGCCGTGCCACGTTACTAGGACTTCTCTCGTTTGGCAAAGGCTCTTATCAGTTGCAATTGCATCGCATTCGTCGATGTTGTACGAATGTACGCGACACAGTTGCGGTTACCATCCCATGCCGCAAGGGTAATATTGTCGCAACTGTTATTTATAATCCGGCTATTTACCGCGGGCAGTTGCCAGAAGAGCACAGTAAAACGAAGCATCCCTTGTGCATGTACACGTAGGTCCACGAAGTCGTGTGCGGAGTCTATATAAATTTCACCGGTGTTATATTGGCTGCTTCGTATCGTGTACATGCATTTATTATCTCTCCGGGCTCACACCTCCTCGGGAAAGTTTACTAGAAAATATGCTGCGGGGTTGCTTTGTCCGCTTATATCCACCAGTCATTTGATTTATTCGTGATAACGAGAGCTCGCTATCGCGGGTGTTTATGCTTCTGCTACCCTTTTCCCATTTTTCTTTCGACGGAGGACGCTGGGAATTGCGGAGAAAAATATTAGGAGGGTTCATCGTGGGATTATCAATTGCTGCGGCTGTGTTCTCAAATTATTAAAACTCGTATCGAAACGCGCGACATTCGCGTTCTTTAAACAGGGACAATTTCTGGCTTGCTGGATAATTATTTGGGAATCGTAGTAGGTATATTCTCCTCGGTTGATCTACGCGGACATATACTACTGATCTCTGACATTGGCTTCCCTGTCTTTCGGGTTTTAATTCCATTTTGTTTCATGTCCAATAACGGCTGAAATTTTAATTCAGAGTTAGGGGTTTACAATCTTAATGTGGACATTTTGCAGGGAAATTGTTCATCGTTATAGAAATGTACATCTCTTCGTCTTTTGTTTTATTTTCGTTTGTCACCTTAACGTTCTAATTATCATTAATGTCGAGTGGAATGTCTCGTTCCTTAAACCACTCTCTGACCTCCTTTGTAACCCTTCTGCCATCCTTCTTGCAGGCTCCTTTCCCAATTGTTCTCTTGGAGTTAGTAGAAGTCCGCTAGGCGCCTTATTAATGATTTGGCGCTGCGGATGTAAATAGTTCCTCGAAGATATCTCGAATGTTTCGAATTGCTAACAGACGGATAATCTTATTTTTATCAGCCGAGTGCAAGCTTCCCTTAAATCTTTGAAAACCGAACGATAAAATTACCAAGTTTTTAGAATGGTTTAGGTCGCTGATAATCGACGTTTTCACGAACTTTCCAAAGTGTTTTGCGCGTTTTGACCAACAGGTTACTCGACTGTGAAGCTCGTCGTGGCGCGCAATTACGAAGTTTGTTTTAAAAAAAAATTAAGAAATATAATTTAATAACTGTAGATGCCAATTATAATTGTACGATTCGAAATTTTCACTGTGAAAGCAAAGTTATTGATGACGTTAGAAATCTTTCATAAATGCAGGTAGTATCATCGGGATTGGCATTTACATCTTTAGGAAATACGCCACCGACCGTGCCAGTCAAGCAGCGGGGTTGGAAGCAAAAGCGACTTGTTTGGTCGTGAGGACGTTACCGAGGGTTAAAACCGTAGAGAATGAGGGTCTCTAAGTAGATCTCAAGTGGGAGATTTATACAAGCGAGCGATACAGGCTTCATTGTCATACTGTACAGGTTTGCATATACATATGATCATACAAATTTTAAATAAAAATTCTTTTGGATTTTTACTATTTGCATTTTTTTAACCGTATCGAAATATGAAAAATTTAAGAAATCTTGTAATAAATCGTATAATTATCTGAATGACGTTACGTATCGTAATACACGTTGATTTAACCAAGTTACGAGACTTTGGACATGTTGCAAAAGTCACGCGTCGAGGCAGGAGTCTAACCGTGGCGCCAGGGGACCAAGAGAAATATTAAACAGTCTTGTTTTCCCGTAAATCAGTTAGAAATTCCCCTCGGATAAGGGGACGGTGAGGGTAGCAACTTGGAGAGGTGGCTGGCAACCCCTCTGGATCTCTAATGACACCCCCTTCTCCACTTTCATAGCCGCAATTCATTCTTGAGTTGATATTCCTGTAAAATTTTCGACTCTTTAGAATTATCGGTAAGACACGGTTTCCCTAACTGCAATTTACACGCGATTTCTCATTTGCCGATGGGTTATAGTAATCCTGTTTATACGTGACGTGTTAATATCTTTACGTCAACGTGCATACGTTGTCATTTAAACATTCACTTAAACCAGGGTTTCGAGATGAATCAGTGGGATCATTAATAATCCATCGAAAGTGTTAGCTGTTCCACAGTATCGCCTTAGCTCGTAGTTCGTATCGAAATCCTTCGAAATCAAGTTGATCGTAGCGGTAAGTGACGTCACTAATGCTTTCTTCTACTATGCAAATGTACCCTTAGCTCTACGAATCTTAGGGTTGAGCTACATTTAAGGACGTGACTAATGCGCCGATACTTGGACCAGGTATTTACAGTGAAGATTTCATTCGTCGTTTCTACGTTTCGTGGGATTTATTGGGACGCGGTGAAAGAGGAAGGGGGAGGGAGAGCGGGGGAAGAATTGGATCGAGTACGAGTGACGAGATGACGATCAATCTCTTTTAACGGCTTCGTCGAAGTTTTGTCGAGGATTAGATCGTTCGTCGAAACAGGGGGTGGATTTGCGCCGTTTCGAACGCTCGGAGGATCTTGGCGTGAGAGAAAACCACGGCTCGTTAATTTGTCATTCGTAGGATCTGTAGCGCGTTCCACGTTCCGTTCGTTCGCTAAATGTCAACTCCTTCGTTTTTCTTTGTCAACGAGTTACAATGAGAATAAAGCTGACGCTATACGCGGGGCCCCTATTGTATCTTCAATTCAGACTGAAAATTACGTATTCTCTGGAAAACACGGTACGCGAACTAGGGAGATTATTTCATGTTCGCTAATTAGGTCCTGTGCCCCTGATCATTCTAACAGCTGGAATTTGTCTTATTACGCACTTCAAAATGGAAAGAAGAAAGAACCGGAATGAGCGAAGAGAGAGGAGATTCCCTTGGTATGATACTCTTGAGAGTGAAATGCTCTGCGAGACAGAGCCCCAGACATCCGGATGGCGGGCGGAAGAACAAACGTTGAAAAACGGAGCTGGACAGATGCGAGTATTATTTACCCGGTCGTGCATGTGTTCGCCCCGATGTCAGTACTCGCGGTTTCCATTGTTCGAAGACTTTTATAATTGGAGAGAGACGGTCAGCCGCATTAATGCGTCCACGAAGGGCCAGTCTGGCGAACTTTTCAATGGAATCATAATTACGTGGTCGCTAGATATTACATTTCTCTCTTCCTTTCACCGATGTCGCCGCGTCCTGGCTTCGCTTTTCTACACCACATTTTTTTGCCTACGCTTCGTTACAGCTCATTTTTATAGTTGGCATTTCTTTCGATGTTCTTTTATCGCGTCGTTTTTGTTAATTCGATTAGCAATCTCTATGCGAGCGAACGTTGAAACGCGAAACACGACGCGGCCGATTCTCTACCTTTTCAGAGAGAGACCCGACTGAGTTGGTTCGTGAAAATCTTTTGTGCGAATAAATTTAAATAATGGAAAAATTTCGCGAATGATAAATCTCGGCGCGTTATTATGAAAAAACACACGCGATACGTTATAGGAAAATGTCGGAAGTTCGAGAACTAAATGGGCCATGTTAACCGCAAGCCGCACGAAACAAGTACGACGATGAAATAATGTATTTTGCAGTTTCGTCTTCGCGGGGGAAATCGAAATGAAGGTAGACCGGGCGCAGACTGTCTGTGAAATTTGTAGAGAAAATACGGTCTTTTCCGTTGGTCGGCTGACATTAGCGGAAATAAACCATTATGAAAATGTTCCGTAAATAGAAGCATGACCAAACGTGGTGCGGTTTTGGGGTCTCCACCTTTTGCCGTAGTGGGTTTCGACTTTCAAGAGGGTGGTGGCTCGACTGGGGGGGATTATAGAGCTTTGCCAGGATATCAATTATAACCAGAAACAGTTATTCTGTGCACCGAAACCCTTTTCCGCCCCTTTCCTACCCTTCCCTCCCTTGCACCGTTCCGACCATTCCTAATCCTCTGTAAATTATATTATTTTCACTGTTTGTTTACCGGTCTCCCTATTCTGTTCCCTTCTGCGCAGGATTTGCGGCGACTTTCCGGCTTTTGCCGCGTCCCACCCTCTCTTTACGGGACTTCGTATTAAAATCATTACTCCGAATGCCGTTTACCATAACGAGTTATCGTGCTAGGCGCCACTATATTCACCTTGCCGCAAAAATCGATCGAACGTCACGATCAAAGAAAGAAAGAAAGGGGAAAAAAGATATACATTGGACACGTTAATTGCTCCATTAGCACGGATAATTCTATCCGCACACGTGAACAAGCCCTATTTTTATTTGGCCTGGGATATTATGCAAATCTCGTGCACTCTGTGAAAATTATGTATACCGTTCCACTCGTGGTAACGACATTGTTCAGCGTCGCGTCAAAATCTCCGTGTTCGCCGAAAAATCTTACGATACGTACATTTTTTTCCACGCTACACCCTTTAACACTCTTATTTCCCCCGGTGCCGTGTTCCCGGACACGTGTAGCAGAGACCTTATTATGCAAATGTACGAGGTGAAACGGCCTGGACCTAGCTATGATCGTTCGGAGACAACCCCCGCGCGCTCCTGCGGGTGCAGTTTATACCGTGAACGAAGTGGTTAAACATAGAAGCCCGCTACAGGGAAACAGGACGCCTGTGATACGCACGTGCGTTGTTTATGGACGCTTATAATCGTGCGTATTTTCTTAAATGTCGTGGCAATTGCATTCGTCTAAATATTCAGATTAACCGAATTCTAAGACGAGACATCGAACATAGAACCAATATGTTAACAGTGGTTTGCGAGTAGATCGAATCGTCGATCCCCAAGGTGGACCGTGTAGGCGAGGTCTTCTGTTATCGATGTACGAAATGTACATTTGCACTTATGATCGTACGTACACGTATGTACCGCGCAACACGCAAACCAAATGTCTATGCATTCCACGAAGATCGGCTAGGACACTAAGAGAGATTGGAAGAGTGAGCGAGAGGGGTAGCATGTGCGAGTGAGAATTCACCGCTAACCAGTCGGTGGAGGAACGGTGGGAGTGTTGTTGGGGTGATAGCGGACGGGGGTGGGTGTTTACTTTTGGTGTTGGGCAAGTAGCGCCCGGCATGCATGGTTCCCTCTGATAGCAAACACTGAGTATCGATCAGTATGACTCTGGTAAACAACTATTGTAGAGTAGTATAGTATAGAACGGGTTTTGTCCCCTTCGACCCCCTGCCGCTCCTCGCTGTCCCATTCCCTGGTACCACTGGACACCCCTTTGCTCCTCGCAACCCCTTCGTACTGTGTGCCAACCCTGCGTCCACCCATTCCCATCCTCAACAACTCCGTCGTGTACTCGCGATATGCCTGCTTACGTGTCGGACAGGGCCGTCCTAAACGAAGATTCTTTCGAAGAAACGCGTGTCGTACAAAAATGTGATTTTTTCCCACTTTCGTATTTTTTACTTTATTCGTTGGTATCCATCGCTTCGTCTATTGGCAATCGTCGTTTCATTTATAAACAAGTTATAATGTCGTTTACATTTGATTGTACGATACGATGTTATTTTGAAATTCGTGTTTGTTCCACGTGAAGTGAAATAATGGTAGACGCACGGCATTAATAGATTCGGATGTCCATGACTAGACATCGTGCACCGCATGAGCATCGTAGATACTCGAAAAGGGCCGAATCTATCGATGTAAAAAGATTGTAGGAAGATCGTTCGTATTTTGACGAATTAATTATTTTTTTTTACAATCACACCACGGCAGTAGAGTTTGAGAAAAATTAGTAGTAAGATTGGAAATAAGTACGTCCCTGAAGCGGATGCTAATCATCTTGGCGAAGGGTGTCTGAAATTGTCGCCCCATCGCGCAATCCCCAAGCTCGACAACCCCTGCGACTCACCCTAACGGTTCGCTTAACCAAACAACCTTGATAAATTATGCAAAAATCAACAACACTACGAAATGCACCTCCCACGCAATGTGGATAGATCGAGGGTGAAACAGCACGATCCTTCTCCTATGGTTGTTAAAAACTTTCTTTTTTTTGTACTTCACCAGGAAATTACACCGATACAATGATAACCAGAGACCGTAATCTTCTTAGAACACGCTTGTACTCGACTGTGAACGGGAGAAATTATTATAAACCTTAATCTTCTTCATCGTTACTTCTTCGATACAGTGGCCTAATTTCAATAAACAATTTATTCAAACGTTCTCACCGAGAATGATAATGCGGCTTTTTAACATATATGCGGCGTTGCGTACGATTAATAAATGCATAGCAATTAGAGCGCAATAATTCGATGAAATTTATTGCGGCCGATATAATTTTATCAGAAATTTTCACCGAATGTAGTTTTATTACTGTGTGAATGAACCACATTAACCGTTTATGCCGCTGTGCATCGACGTGAACGATGTGTGACCCATGAAATCCGCGAGCCAATAAATGAATATAGCCCACGCGTGAGAATAAAATCCGTCGCTAAACTGTGCAACAGGTGTTAGAGGTTATTGACAATCTTTTCATCAGAATGACGGTGTTTGTGCGATATTTCGCCGAATATCGGGGCTTTTAAGCGATAACGATGTCCCTTTCCACAGGCTCCTGTTTTGTCGCATTTTCCGGATATTACTTTCCGACGGGTATTATTTTCCTGTCGATTAACGATTGATCTCTCCTCTTATTTATTAAACGCATCTCTTTCCGCTGTGTCGACCCTGTAATTATTATTGACAGCGAGAAAAAGATACATCCGATCGGACAAATCGAATTCTTATATGACAGTTTTCAATTATGAAATCGATAACGTCAGAAGGCGAAAGGATTTATCGAAGTGAAACAAAAATCGTGCTCTCTGTAGTATCTCGCGCTTGTGTGTGCGCAACGCTTTTGCTTTTCACGCTCTCACATTGCTTGTTTCCCTCGGCATCCCCTTTTGCCCACCGCCATTGAAGGTTCTTATCAATACCGTAGCTATGCACTCGGCATTGTGCGAATGGTTTGGTTCTGTCCGTCGAGAAACAAGACGGACAACAACAACAAACAACAACAAACTAGCCAATGCAAAGTCCCCCTCCGTGCTTCCCTTCCACGACCTGTTTTCCCTACATTGTCCTCACCCCCATCATTCGCTATCGTTCCGATTATAACCATGACAGTTTCAATCTTGCATACCATACGCTCCTTTCCTCGATATGTGTCACTGTCTGGCACAACTTTTCATGATAACCTCTAATAGTATCTGCTTACTCTTTCGTTCACCGTGTTCTATCCAAGTTTCTCATTCACCGTCCGTGCATTCTGTATATATCGAAATTACTCGTACCCGGAAGCAAGAGGAAGATTATTAAAATGTCAAAGAACGATTCCTTCCACGGCAACGAGCTATGAATAAAAAGAAGAAAAAAAAAAAAAAAGAAGCGAACGCGTATATTTAGAAGAAGGGGTATTCATGCAATTTCCACGGTGTATGCACGTCGGTTTTAAATATCATGAATGAAAGGTATTACGAATTGATGATTATATCCAAGACTACGTGCATACGGCGATGATAAATTGCCCTGCGATGTGATGGTGATGAATGCATCGGAATGGCTCGTCAGCTTTAGTGTGGTCTTAGGACTAGGCCGAATCGATAACAATAACTACATCGAGCCGCATCAACTCCCGTCCATATCTTAACGCAACCTCTGCCGTGCGTGAACATGGATCAGCATCTATCTTATAAACGATATCGCGGAAACCTACACGTGCCACGATTACCTGATTATCTAATTACCGGTATCTCGGCAGTGTTGCCGCAACACGTTGCAAGTCAAGTGTTCCTTGATGCGGCACGATACAAAATTCAAGCGTCTCCACATTTTTGCGTGGCAGCGAAGTCTGGCTGTACGTTCAAATCAAACGTGTATTTACGAAGGAGAAACTGGTAAGTGCTCGGCGGAATATCCAAGAAGACGCGGGTGACAACGGGACAAAGAGAGAGAGGGAGAGAGAGACAGAGAGAGAGAGAAAGAAAGAGCGTGAGAGAAGCAAGACACGGACAAAGAAAAGAACGACAGACACGAAGGCAGAAGGAGCTACGTACAAGTAGTGAGGCTTCGCGGACGAAGCGTGTCTGACAGAAACGGGACTACAACGAGGGACGAGGAACGAGATACATCGAGATAGAAGGTGAAACGAAGAGGCAACGAAACGGCGAGGGAGGGATGGAGACAGAGGGAGGCCGTGTGAGTGCGCCGACTCAGTAGCCGCGTGTTCGGTGCGGCCGTAGGGTTTCGCGGCCAAGCGGTGCCGAGCGTCGCACAGTCGCGACGGCAGCCACCGGCGCGCGGTACCCCTTTTTCTTTAAACCACACTCTCAATTCCGCACGGTTCAGCGCACGTTTCCTGCGTCGACGACGACGACGACGAGGATAAAGACCAAGGACGTGGACGAACACGACGCTGGTCAGCTCCGATTGCGAAAGAGGGCGCCTTTCGTCGTTACCACCACCACCACCACCACCAACAACCACTACCACCACCACTACTACTACACTACTACTACTGATACTGTTACTACTATTACTGCTGATACTACTACTGCTACTATTACTACTACTACTGCTACTACTACTACCACTGCTACTGCTACTATTACACTACCACTATCATCATCCACAACCCTCCTTTCAAAAATATCACGCAGCACTTACGAGGATAACACGTGGATACGCATCGCTCTTCCCTTTGGTCCGACAGATAGACAGATATCGTCGTAACCTACCGTTGTCTCGCCGCATTGTCGCGCTCGCGTCCCGGCCAGAGAAATTAAAAACCGCGACACCGAGAGAAATCGAGACATCGTCCTCCTCTCCCCAAGGAGAGAGACACGTGGCGCGGCGCACGCGGAGGTGACCACCGACGAGAAAGAGAAAGAGAGAGACAGAGAGAAGCCGTGAACCGCGAAGGCCGAAAGGGAGGAATAGATAAATAGATAAATAGACCTCTGAAGGAAGGACAGAGAGCGAGGGAGAGAGAGAAAGAGAGCGGGAAGGAGAGGAACGAGCAGGTGAAAGAGAGAAAGGGGGGAGGAAGTGGACCCCGTGAGGAGGAAGAGAGGGAGGCGGAGAAAGGTAGAGAGGTGGCAGAAGGACAGAGGAGCGAGAGGGGGTGGGCGGGAGAAGACGGACAGGGAGGAAAAGTACGAATTACCAGGACGAAGATTGTGGAAGATAGAGGAGAAACGGGAAACGGGTCTTGTGTCTCCGTTTCGTTTCTTCGAAAAATACTTTTACGAAGAGAAGGACGGAGGAACAAGCGAGAACAGCCACGAGCGAGACGACGAGGAGGAAGCGGGACATGCTGGAACCACGCTGGAGACCCGTCCAGGTAGAGACTTTCTTCACCCCTGCAACACTTGTTTCGTCTTCACTGCACTGCTTCTTAATGACACCCGATGCCTGATTGACTGTCTGTCTGCCTGACTGCCTGACTGCCTGCCTGCCTGCCTACCTGTCTGCCTGTCTATGATTAAATACAATCGTATGGTTGTATCTCAGTCACGCATTTTCTCTCTCTCTCTCTCTCTCTCTTTTTCTCTCTTTCTCTTTCGTTTCGTTCGTTTAAGTCCGTCTCTTTGTCTCATCATTCTCTGCCGCTTGCCTCATTCATCGTTCTTTGCGTTGCTCTTACTCAATGATGATCGCCACGTGCCATCGACGAGTCCCTTTGCACGCTGTCGTTACCCGAGACTGTTGTTCAGCTTTTTTCCAATCATTTGCATCTATCGCTTCCTTCTCTCATTGGTGTGCGTGCTGCTTTTGTTCCACCATATTTCCTCCCCTTTTTGTCCGTTGTTTCGTATTGTTTCGTTTTGTCACCGGAGAATTTAGCATCTCCGCGCAGATAGCTTGTACCGATCGGCGAACGTACATACGTATAAAGATTCTGTCTTTGGTTTAGAGATCGGTACAGGACGATATTTATCGATAGGCACTGTAATACGATTCGAAATAAAATCGACATTTAGTACGAAAATACTTGAGATTATCGTTACATTTTTAATGACGAGCAACGCGATTTTCAGTCAGCGGAATTGGGTCGCTACGAAAACAGAGTTAGCGGAAATGGGTATTTAAATATTTGGGAAAAACGATCGATATTACGAACTTATCGATTATTCCACCGAAAGACATGTAACAGGCGACCGCTGATCACGGTAATGTGCGTCATAGCGGTTCTAGTATTTCGATAAAACCAAGTTTAGGCTTATCGCGTTTTGTCGTTTAGCGGTAGCCGAGCGTTTCTCGTTATAATATAGATAAATGGCTCTTTGCTTTGGGGTTTTCTGATTGATCTTACGTTGAACGAACCGGACGATATTCGTGGAAATGACACTTTAACGATCCTGACAAGACAAATAGGTGCACCGGACAAGCAAAATGGTTGGTCAAATAAATCTCGCTACACAGTTCCAAGATTAACTACGCTCGAGTAACTAAATGCGTATCTGCCTTAGTACAGAAATCTTTCCGGCAAAACGCATTTTTCCTAAAAATAATCTTGGCAGTAATAGGCTTGCTTTGACACTGCCTGAAAATTTGAAAGATATAATACACCGATATGAATCATCGCGTTATTAGCTCGATTATTTCAACGACTCACTATCTGCAACCTATTTCGCGTGTATAGTGCTTGGTATCGTTCCATTTCAACTGTAATTTATCGCTTTTAACGGGAAACGTATGACTCGAATCAAAGAAAAGGCAAAGGAAGAAAATAGTAAGAAAAAAGAAACAGAAAGAGAGTACGATAGGAACCTAACGTTCGTTTGATTGCTCTAAAATTACAGTGGAAAGACCATCGATTAATCGTGACGCCTCAATCTCCCCTTTAAATTTATCCGACGTATCCAACGAAACATCCGAGATGGCACCTAGCTTGGTATATTCGTTTGGTAATGGTAGTTACGCTTCAATCGAAGAACGCTTCGTGTTACCTGGGAATAGGGGTGATTTTTCTCAGAAGGATATAGTCAATGGGAGTAGACGAAGCTATGGGAGGATGATGGTGTATGGGTGGTGTAGGTATGAGACTGCAGAAGTCCCGGGGTGTAGTAGGTGGAACAACGCAGAGACGGAGGCGGTCCTACCCTACTTGGGGGCGTTAAAGAAGTAGGTGGGGTTGGCCACCCCCGCGCATCAACCCTTGCACCCCGCGTCTCCGAAACCCCTGTGAATCGCCCGGTTCCCTTCGATCCCATATTCGCCAATCAACTAACCCATCCTGCTTCTCCTATCCTCTCTCCTTTTTCCGTTTTCTAGTGCTCCTCCAAGGTTGCCGGTACTCCGTGCAGCCATCTGCTTCTGGTCCCTTTGGCTGACCAAAGATTTCGTCAAAATTCAAAGGCGGCTGCTCACTGACAGCCGTGTTAAAACAGATCGCGGTCTGACGATCGCTCGAAAGGCTAGAGGTCCGTGTGGAGTGAAGACGACGATGGAACATCGATTGGAGAAGTGTTGGAAATTCTGATACGGTGTTTCCTGTTCCAAGTTGAATGGTCGCGTGGTCCACCGGTGTACCGATCGATTCGTCGTGTTATTTCCAAGTGCCTGGTGCGTGGTATCGCCGGTTCATCTTCTTGCTCGAGCTGGGCATTACCTGGCAACGATTCCAAGTCTTTGTCACGCCTTTCTCGTTGCTCGAACGAAGGTTCAAATCGGCCAAAGGGTGTTGCTTGTCAATCGCGGTGTATATTTCGCATCATCCCCGCCACGGCTGGCGTGCTCGCCCATCTTCTCACCTCTTTCGCTGCTTCGGACGTAGACCCGTCTGAGTGTGCACACACGTGCGTTCCACGCATACACATAGCAGGGGCAGCGGGCGTGTATGCAGCCTCATAGGATGAAGATACATACGGTACAGTGTACCAACACAGTTGTGCCACTATAACCCCCGTTTTCGCGCTTGCTTGGCACGGCACAGCATCCCTCTTCGGCTACTTCCGGCCAGACCAAGCTCCGCCCACTTTTATATTAATCACGTCTTGGTTCGCTCCTGGCTTCTGTTCTCCATCTTTCTTCCCCGGTGAGCGATTTCCTACTGTGGACGCTTGGGAACCACACCTTTGCTCGTTGGTTTATTCATGCTCCAGGTTTGCGACGCGAATCCCCATATATATAATTTTTTTCCTTCTACTTGGTTGTCGCTACGGTGAAGGATACGATCCTACGATGCTTTCTTTACACGTTCCTGATCATGACATGGTACATGGTGATCCGCAAATGCAGGCGAAGCAATAAATAACCGCATACGTTTCTCTATCGGATCAGACTCTTATTATAGTAACGAATCAATATCGCGTCTGATAATCTTTCCAAAAGAAGTATAGATCTGGATAGATCCTTCGACGTCTCGCTAAGCGTAAATTCTCCGGTAGTTTATAACGCGTCGCTTTTTTCCCCGGTACCAGCGAAGGGGAGTCGTAGTGCGATATTTCACGAATCGTCGTGTCCTCGACGGCTCGAGAGGAGCCGAAAAAAAAGAGAGTAAAAAGAGTGATTCTCGTCGCCATGTAGTTGACTGCGACATTCGTGCGTTCCGAGCACGGTGCGCCAGAGTAATGAATAATAACCAGTTATTATTGCCAGGTCGAGCAATAAACACGCAGCTCACAAACACACCACCCCCTCGCCGCAATAAGGGTTGTCACGCATAGGTACGACATTTGTTTCCAGTGCGCGTCGAGTGTGCACGTTACGAGCACCACCTTTCTACAGATATTTGTTCCATTGTTACACGTTGTGTATCGTGACTGCTTCTCCGCCACTTTCGCGATCTACCGATCCTCGTGCCGCCTATCATCCGTCACAGCCACTTCAACGCCACTCTGCATTGTCCTCGTCGATTCTTCAATTCATCGCAACCGCTCGTTTTTATTATTTTCCTTTTCCGTTCCACGCGTCACGCGGCCGTACGTCGTGCAAACCGCCAGGGCTAGCGTCTTCAACGCGTCATCGTGGATTTACAATTTCCTTTCTGAAAATCCGTTCCATCGCATTGACCATCCCTTTCGTCGATAAACGAGCAGAGTTGACAGATTCGGGACAATTTATTTCAATAACGATACGGTTAAATTTGCACTGGCAATAGGGCTGTGGAGAAAATACACGCCTGTCTGAGCATTGATATGTTTACCAGCAATCATTTAACGAACAGCTACCGACAGTGTCGATCATGCTAAAAACGAACGTTTCGACGAAAGTACGATAGTTGGATGGAATTAACATCGGTGGAGTCACAGAGGTGATCGATCCGGCGATAGTATGTTAAGACGGTGTGTATAAATTGTTTTGTAAATGATGGAGTCGCGACATGGACGCGAAACGTTGTATATCGATGCAACCGATATCGACGCGAGGCATTCGAATTCCTAGAGGTTGGTTCATTTTGTCGCGATAATACGCATTCCATGTCATTCCGATAGCGCGTGTACGGTAATGCATCATCGCCCCCGCGACGGGTATTTGTCAATAGAAACAGGCATCGACGCCGCAACTGCGGCAAGTATACGTCAATATACATAACGACCGCCTGTTGACTTGTTACGTTGTCGAGTACCGCCGATGATTCGATGATTTGCCGATCCATGACTGCTCCGTGTCAAATATGCCCCCACGGCTGTTCCCGTAGGCGCGTTAACACGGGAACGCCGGCGGCCGTTCATTTGCGATCGGCGCACTAACGCGCGTCGTTACATTAAATTATCATCCAGCGATTGTGATGTACCGACGGTTTGCACGGCGACTCGTTATAACAAGATCATGGCGTCGCCTCGACGACAATTTCCCAGATATCCCGGTGCATCATGAATAATATCGCGATAAGGCTATCAAATCGAATATGTTTGGATCCGTTCCGACGTTAACTAGGTAATTTGGGTAATCGAAGGGTGACGTTGACGTTACCTAATGCGAAAACCATCTTTTTAGACTGCGAACATCAACGGTGACATTTATATATTTGCTCGCGCTTCGTTTTTGTAAATAGTATTTTTAGAAGATGTTTGGTCTGTTATAATAGTCGAAATGCCAAGCAGTATTCGTGTACGGAGTTCTTGTCGGAAGACGATTTCGAAAATTGTTACGAATATAATGTCTACTATTTGCTCTCCGTCAACCTCGCTTCCCCTTCTCTCCCTCTCTCTTTTCTTTTTTTGACTTTTTGCTAACGTCGCGCAGAGAATCGTATAGTTTCTTTTCGAAAAAAGAGAGAAGAGAGCTTTCTCCGTCGACGTCATTGTGCAGAAGGACGAAAGTACCAGAATCGCAGCGTACAAAGAGCGTTTCACGTTCCCTATGGGACACCGAGGAGCGATTCGCGGGGATGGGCTCAAAAAAAGCCGATCATTATCCACTCGTTCTGCATTGGTCGCGTTACCCGATGCAACCTCGTTTGCAACGACTTTCCTCTCTCCTCTACTATAATAGAGATTCTGTACGATGCTGGACATTGGGAGCGACCGCCGTATTAAAACCCATTCGTGTTTGAGCTCGTGATCCCATCGCGTATCAATTATTACGCAGATTTGTACACAAAGGGGGACGGCTGGTATGCCGCCCAATATAAACCGCAATAATCGTCTGCATCTACTGTCTTGCAATTCGAATCATGCTCTCTCGACATCGCGACGTTTCATCGTCGGTGGCCGAATAACTACGCTCGAAGGAATATTCGATCGTGTAAGAAAATTCCATATGAAAATGCAATTTCTTTTGTGTGGTCGTTCGACGATGAAAAGATCGCTAAAATTATACGGCGTTTTAATATAAGATAAGACAAATCACAGGTTAAAGAAAATCACTCGGTAAAAGAAAATCTCGTCGCGTGAGTCAGCGTACCGACGGCATGCAAACAAAAAGCGTTTCCATCGACTTGAATTCGCTTCATGCGACTGCATCGTAATAAAATTAAAATACAGGGCGTGGTAGCTGTTCGCGATAACTTTCGAGCCGCTGGAAGATCGAAGTGTGAAAAGCGGAATAGGGAATGGACGAATATTAAATAGGATGGTGTAACACGACACCGGGGTCTATGCAAAAATCTACCTCAACACACCTTACACTCATCTAGCGTAAAATCGTGCAAGCGTTGGCAGTTATTCGAGAATAACGGAAGTTTCTTCAGGGTCGAATATCACGGTGTCAATAGGAGAAAACTTGGTCACCTCGTCGCGACAGTGAAAAGAGTCGATCATGACCAGACCATACCGCGTTGGTTACGATGTATCTCGGCGCAACAACGCCGATGACATAATAGAGCGACATCGCAATCCGTAGTGAACTGCGAGCGACGGCATATCAAAATGTAGATCGGTCTTGTTTGAATTCGCGGTTCTATCATGAATCAATTACCGCGCAGATTTGTACACAACGAGGATCGCGACGAAAGCTCGCGCGTGAAGGATGAGGGACATAAAGAGGGATTCGCAAACAGGCGAAACGGTTGTGGGTCGTGGGTGCGTAGATACGTGCCTGTACGCTGGTGTTCACCTGTGTTGTTGATGCATACGTAAACGTCAACTAGAGGCTCTACTCGAGCGTAGGGCCGTAACGTTTTTACATGGATGCTTCTTTATCGTCGTTCATCGATTGTTCCTTTTTTTTCTTTTTCTTCTTTACTTCAATATTTCTCTGCGCGATAATCATTCCATCCAACTTCGCCTATTCGACGAAACGACGTAAGTTCGTCGTCGTCGTCGTCGTCGTCGTCGCCGTCGCCGTCGTGTTTAAAGAACGAATATTCCAGGCTGGTTAAGTCACCTTTATTCCTCGTGAAGTGGACGAGTTCTTCTAAACACATTCATCCTATCGATGATGCCAAAAGGAAGTCTTAACTATGTATTCTGTATCGGTTACCGCGAACCGGTTCTTAGAGAGAGATTTCCTCTGGATGTGTCTTTGTCATAAAAATTTAGAACATTTTGAGGAACAAGTTCCACGTAACCTGTTCAAGCGGAACGTAGGAAACTATCGAAATATTTTTTTCATTAATTTCGAGATACGTCGTGGTCGATTGTAACGCAGAAACACTTTGAATATTTATTCGTAACATATAGGCTGTCAGGACAGTGAATGGTTACGCAACACATCCAGCCGAGTACCCAAATCTAATTTGAACGAGTCAAAGCTAACGAAGAGTTGTTTTCGCGTGGAAGTGTATTTATAACAGCAGACTCATTTTGAACCCGGTCGTGTTAACTCTTTCTTTCTCGAATCAGCTCTTCCTTTGATGATCCGACCAGCCGTTTTAGAACGTAACTATTCGCACTATACGCGAAACGATTCAGACGACGGATTCCCAGAATCTTCGAAGCTCGTGTGATCTTCCGCGACAGAGGAAAACAATCAACACGCTAGATACTTTACCCCTTTACGTTGCATTGACAAACAGTGTATTTATGAAGTGTAGAACCATGTCACCGAGCCAGACGGATGGCGATATTATCTCCAAGTATGCTGATAAGCGTACATTCAGTACAGGAATAAATAACTACTAGCGCTCTGGAAAAATTATTGCAACCTAAACTGCCTTATCTATCTCGATTTTGATTGGTCGCCGTGGATAATCAGAGTATACCACTGTTTACGAGTTTGTCGAAACGGGCAAAGAGCTTCCTCCATCCTGCCTCGATTTGTATTTTCTGACAAACCGTCTTATCGTTCTCTCACTTTCTAGACTAAACTCGATAGCTCCCTCGTTCGGATAACAGTGGTGTACTTTTACCAAGTGTAATCGTTTTCGTCCTTTGAAACTTTCTACTCGTGCGGATCGTTCCGAGCGTTTACTTAGAGAAGAGACAGGTTGTAAAATTCCTTTTTCGACGTGGTGGAGGTGGCAGTATCGCATCGTTGCATTCAATCGAAGAAACATAATTCTCCTCGCGATACCCACGCAGTTCACTTTAAATTCCTCTCAGCCAGTGTGGTCTTATCAGTTCGGCGACACCGTCTGTCTGCCGTTGAAAGAGATTGAAGAAGTCTTCGGAAGACAGTGGACGATACGCGTTCCAGTTTCCCTTCTTTTCGAGTTAAATTGTCGCAACGCTCGCCGTTTTTCTTTCAAAAAGTTTGCATCGCTCGTCGCGAGTGTTTCATCTCGTTCAACGATAGTTGAGTTAAATTTTAACATCGACGCTGCATGCGTGTGACAATAGAAACGTGCGTGGAGAAAAGTGATCGAATAGAAAGCGACTTGAGAGAACAGTTGCGCGAAGAAAACATTCGTTTGGTCGAAAGATTCAGAGACATTTTCGCAAAACTGGATCTTTCTGGGTTTCTTATGTTCCACGTTCTGGTATTCACAAGCTCGATCGTGCAAGAGTTACAAATGTGCTTCTTCATTGGATGGCGCGAGGGCGGCATAAAAATTCCTAATTTGTGAGCCAAAGGAGCTGAGAAGGTTAGTTCTTTTCAATTCTAATTCTCTAACCACCGTCTTATCACGAAATATCGACGAATATATTCACTATGTATACATATATACACTAACGTATATTGAATGATGATTCCTCGTTAGAATAATCAAGACGCAGAATCCATCGGCAGAAAAATAATTCCGCGTCGGCGAGATTCATGAAAAGAGACTCTCCTTACTCTACCTTTTGCATCAGTTTCTTATCTGAAACCACTATTGTTTGCACGATATTGTTGTACCGAAGATAAGTGTCCCATGCGCTCATTATACAACCGCGCGTTTATTTACCTACGTCGTCTCTACAGATTTCACAATCGTCGCGAAATATTTAGCAATCGTATGCAATTTCGCATTTGTGTCTCTCTCCAGCTACATTAAAATCAAAAACAATCTCTTGCAACCTTATGAATAAACAGGATTTTTATTCTTTATCACGTTCATTATGTATGACGTGGATTCCAGTAAGCACGTATTTTTATGTTTACGACCGATACTTACGTGAAAAATCACGAAATTATGGAAAAGAGATGTCGAAAACTGAGATACAAAGTTTTCAAATCTACAGCCAAGTATTGTATGAAATCTATTCGTTAGCGTGCAACAGAGTAGGAACTGAATAAAAACCGGATTTTTAATGAGCAGTGTCAACTATACGATATTACGGCAGAGATCTAAATCGTTCATTAATCTATATGTATGTATTCCGAACGATTATCGAAGCATTGGAGGGAAACAGCGATGAAAGCGACAAAGTCGAAGATGGAAGAGCGTCGAAGGACAGCTCGTTTCCATCCATCCCGTTTGTGTGAAGTGGAGGGACACGATCGCGTCAGGAGATGCACGCGATAGAAAGAGACTGTAGGAAGATGACATAATCCCACTCGCGCAATTTGCGAAACAGATTTACGCGTGGGACGGACTCCAGCGCGCGGGCATTTATGATAATGTGTAGCGCGGTTTACTGGTCGCGACTCTCGACGCTGGTTGTGCCGAGCCGCGTCTCGTCGCATGTATACGACGCGTGCACGTATAAATTCGCGTTGACTATTCGCTCGCGCGCGTTCGATACATTCTATCGCGGATGTGTGTGTATGCTGTTGGTATAGTACGTGTGTATAGATGATAGAAGCGTCGGGACGACACGGACTGTGGTATGAGACATGTGTGGAGATACGTACGTGGTTGTTCGCTCGCGAATCCTATTTAACGTTGTCCCTGATGCCCTGGCTGACGCACACGGCTACGTAGTCATATGAGCACACGCACGTGCACGCTGCACGATGCACGATGCTCCGTGTATCCCCGCTGGCGGGGAAAGAGGGTGACCGGGATAATCGTGCAAGACGATTGGTAGCTTCCTGTCGGTCACGTGACCGGCCTGCATCGCGGAACGACAGTGCATGGGGCTGCAGAGGATGACATTCGTTGCACTCACCCAGTGCCGTTAAGTAGCTGGATAGGATGCAGCCGCGGATTAATGGTTACGGATACATCTTGGATGCAATGATTTGTTGGCTTTTATCGCGACGAATCGCCAGAAACGGCACGGGACGAGTGTTAGGCTTCTTCATCGTGGCTACCCGACGGGATTAATGATATCTGCTTGTTGGAAGTACCGTGTTATTTACGCTATAAATTCGTCCGGGCCACTCGAACCGCGTATTAAATTATTGCGGATACATTTTAAGAGAGTAATTTAGAACGACGACGTTCTCTTCCGTGCCAATTTTCAGACGAACGCACGACGATGGTTCGGTTACCATCCTCCGCGATCCATCGTCATACGGTTGGTCGATTTATCAGTATTTTTACCGACTTTCCGTGAAACTGAATCGCGTTAATTTCGTTGTATTTTCGCCACCGCGATCGATTACGGATTCTGAAGCGGAGCTGCGACCGCGTTATAGACATCAATTTCCCGACCCCTGTCACGTATCGTTCACGAACGTTTCGTGTGATGCTCGTCAACGTCGATTGCTCCCAGCTTCGTACACGGAAACTCGATTCAACCAGGTGCATTCATATCTTGTCCTCTTAGCTGCTAGAACATTAACCAATCCACAGATTTCAGTCGTTCTAAAAGTTTCACGCATAAACATAATCGCGAAACATTTCGATTCGTTTCGAACGTCGAAATAAAATCTTGAATATGGATGAATTTATAGTATATACGATCTGCATATTCTTTTTTATTTAATTTCAAATTACGTTTATTGATAAAATGTTTATTGTTCTTCGGAAACGATAACGATTTCGTGTCTCGGCATCGTTCGATCTTCAGCTGCTTAAAATAATTCGACTAGCATCATCGAGATATCGTATCGTAACGGTATCACGCGGCAAAAAAAAAAAGTAGAGATTAGCTGCGCCGTTGATGCCCCGCAATATCGTGCCATCTATTTTGTAATAGAAACAACGGAAGAGCCTAATTCCGCGAGGTTGCTCTCGTCCTCCTCGCCATTAGATGTGTAGATACATGTCGGCGCGCATGATGCCATTCCTATCTACCTATACTTACTTACCTAGCTACCTACCTACCTAATTATACCGAGTGGTCCACTCGAAGCGATAAGCGATTTACATACCGAACGACGCGATGGATTTACCGCTCGCCTGTGTACCACGTATACGCGACTCTCTGTTGAACCAAAAGACTTTGCTCCATTTTGCTCCTATTCTGGGAAGTCTGACAAAGAATTCGAGCTCGTTCCGATACTACTATACACCGCCGCTGTTTCTATTCGATTTTCTCGGAGCGTCGAGGTCGGTGCGTTGCCATGGAAAATAATTAACGAAGTGAATGGTATATTCTTGAACGACGGTATTGTGCATTTGACATATAATTTAAGAGTTCTATTTTTTCCCCTAATAGCGAATTGATGAAAAATATAATAACCGGGAGATCGATGGGTTATAAATAATAGAAATATAGGTTATAGCATTATTTATATTTGGCTTAATTGCAACCTTGAAATCGGTCTAACGTCATAAATATCGCGAATCTGTTATGAAATGGCAACGTGAATATGCAAAGACAATTTCTCGACCAGTATAAATCTTTAAGCGGTACACGACAACTTCGCTTAATAATTGATAAGTAAATAATTCATTCGAGGTGGTGAACACGACCGTGCCAAACGATGAGACAGATTTACTGTTCGTCCCTCTACCAGACGCATTTGCTCTTTGCTCCATTCCTAGCGACTTTGGTATATTTCGCCTCGCGGTCACGGAAGTTTCAAGTATAGTTAGCCAAGTGTACTAAGCATCGGTATGTATGTAGCTGGCTCTCATCGGTTCATTTATTTTACGCGATCGGGCTACTTAATATCGCGACCGAGTCACGGCAAAATACTAATTTTACCACCACTCCGCCGTGGAAGAAGTGCAGGTATACGTGCGATATAAATTTTGGGAAAATCTAAATTTTTCATCGTCGCGATTCGGTTCGGGAATATTCCGTAGAAATAACTCATAAGCAACGGGATTTAATAGCGTACATACGAGCCGAGAAACTTGTTTAACGCACGACACGTTTCGTTTTCAAAGATTCGATGTGCAATTTCGTTTCGATACTCGTTGCTGGCTGGAGATCTCGCTGGCCGATTTAATCTCGCGAGATTAGAATATCGGCTAGTGAACCAATGACAACAAGATTCTATTTCAAACGATGGTTATTCTTAGATTCGCGTAAATTTAATTGCGACAGCGGTAGCGACGTATATCTCCAAACATGTATCGTGCTTGAAATATGACTTGGAAGTATAGTGCAACGGCAATTATTTAATTCGGTTAATTATTGCTCTTAGAGCAAGACGTTTCCAAAGATATATCGCTGAAATATCGTTGTCTATAATTGCGCAAACCCGAAACTCGGACGTTAGTAACGTTATTTAGAAAAGTGCGAAATAATATTGTTTAATTGGTTGCGTATTTCACGGAAAGCGAGGAAGAAACGGAAGTATACGTTGAAAAAAAGTCATGAAGCTTTATCATTCTTCCGTATGGGTTTCTGTTTCTTTTTCTCTTCCTCTATCTTTATAGAAGAAAAAGGGGAAAAAGGAAGAAAAGAAATGGTAGAGTTAGTAAAGTTAATATTTTTAAAGGAATAATGAATTCAGTAACCCCAGACTGGGAGCACCGCACGTCCCAGCTTTAAATCTTTTCTGTAAATAGATTATGGCGCAAGATAATGAAAAATTTGCCAGCGCCGCGCGCCTAAGTTCAACGCTCGTTCCTTTGAACTTTCTTTTTCGGGTCCGCCTGCTTTCTTTTTCAAGATTTCACGCCCTGCAGATTTATGTCTCTCATAGTCTCCTCTATTTTCCTGTCATTATTCATGCAATAATCGCCGTATCGTTAACCTATCGCGTAACTCATCGTATTCTATAAATTCTTCGAAGTATTCGAAACACTTAATATATGTACATACGTACATATATCTGATTACTAACAGTCGAACACACCTTGTACGGTACATTTTCCTTTTTCGCGAGAGAATCTCCTCGCAGAAATGAAACGTTGAACAACACGAAATGCAATATTATCGTGCGACTTGTTCTCTGTATACAAGTCGAGATAAGATAACGCATACTCACGGAGAATCACATGATTAGAGTAATCGAGGCATACTTGTCTTCAATCGCCGGTTAGTTAGCAAAGAGAAAATTGAAATATGAATCATCGAGTACATAATCGTGCTCTAAATAACTCAACCAACCGTCTTGCGTGTATACGGGAGGAACGAAACAACTCTGCGGCTCGTGCTCGTTTCTTTCTAGTTCTCTCTCCGCGTTCCACGTCTTTTCCTTTCATCCACTATCTGCTGCATGCTCGTTATATTACATTTTTCTTGCTCACGCTCCACGCCCATGATTCTGTTTCGTACGGTGAAACGGCGAGTAACTGCAAAACAGAGATACAATACTCGCGCGATCGTCCCTGCATCGTCGTTACGCGTGTCTCATTAAACCATGCCGTACGAGGAAACTAATTAGTTGAGATAAGCTAGGCTTTAATTCGCGGGGAAACACTGTAAATACCTCGATGCATCTGGACGCAGAACTATGAATAAATTTAGGCGTGTACGGTGTTAGGAGAGAGCGGTGCGTTACACAGGCAATACACGGCTGGTGGTTCGTTCTCGTTGATAAATTCATGTTTGCCCGTGTTTGAATGTACCATTGATGAGAGGTAGAAATGGTCAACGTTGGCCAAGAAGTTGCTGCTGGCTCGAGTCTCTCGCGGACATCAGTATTAATAGTTATGAATCTAGAATAGAACGGACCACAGAGCTGTTATGTAGATACGCGAGCTGTAAGAGCTTGGTCATCGGCGTGCACGTTTTATGGTCGGCCGATACGAGCCGATCGAAAGAGTTTATTCTCGCCACAGGTCGACGACAGAATAGTAGCCATCGACGAAAATCGCGCAACGAGACGCAAGAAAGAGGAAAACGAGTGGGATTGCTCGGCAATGGGGAGACCGACGAAGAAAATCTTCCCGGAAGTTCGCGTATGAGTCGCCCCAAAGTTTACGCGGGACGTGTTGGGAATACCATTAGGGTTAATGATCTTAACGAGGCTGAATGCGAGGAACAGAGACGTTACGATGCATCGGGAGTAAACTGATTCCGTTGAGGCTTGCATTTATGCTCCCTTAGTGCAATTAGTAGGATGCAAAAGTTCATGTACCGAACCGAGGGATCGCGTTTCTGCATAGAAAGGACGCTTGTACGGTTTATCGCGCGATAAAGTTGAACGTGACACGTATCCTCCCAGGTTCATTCGATGAGTGTATAAACCGTGATAATCTGATCGAAGCAGCATTCGTGTAGAGGTTGTTGGGTGCGACTGTTCTTGCGAAATTAATCGATTTCCAGCTAGCTTAAGGGATGAACATTCCTTGGCCGATCGTGCCTGTTTTTTAGTGTTAGTCGATCCGTCTGTGTTCAACTGGCTATTTATCAGTCTCCTTAGCGGCTACGAGTCGGCAAGAACATTGGGCAGCCTTCTTCCTCCGATCACCTTAGGCCGCTGCTTTGGTTCTCCAACTTCTCTCCGTCTTTTCTTCTTTGCGTCATTGAAATGCGTGCTCCGGTAATGGAAACGTTCTCCTATCTCTCTAAATGGCTGCTACCACGATAGCGTAGCGCAATTTAATCGAGAGAGCCCAGTCAGTTGCACGGTTAGGATAAAAAAGCGTCCAGAGCAACGATAATACCTATACGTTATCATTTTTCTTTTCTCTCGAGAATGGTGTCCGGCTGGAGAACCACTGACTTTTTGAGCGACGCGCGCAAATACGATTATCACAATGGCAGAGGCTTGTCTGGCTGACGGAGTCATTAGTACAGTCATTATATTACACGTAACGAATTACACAAGAAGGTATCTCGTATCTATACGATGCAGAGGTATCCGATTATTCGAATGTCGCGAGCGTGACGGTTCGATCTGAATCGAATGTACATGGTTCGAAAAGGGCGCGTACAGCGATAGGAAGAGAGAGAGAGAGAGAGAGAGAGAGAATAGAGAGTAGTATGTCGTTAGTATTGTTGTTCGTTGATCGAGCCGTTCACGGAGCATACAGGTTCGAACCTTTGACGCGGTATGTCACATCGTTATAAAAAAGTAATAATAAAGAGCACCAAGTATAACGACGGCTAGGATTTTGTACAGGATCGTCGAACCGCGAATATGTGAAGTGGTTCCGGGATACGGGTGACTTAGGGGTTTCGAGTCAGCCCAGGGTGCTAGGCAGCAAGGGGGGAGGGAGAGGTGAAGAGAGAGAGAGAAAGAGTGTGGAATGACGACATGGGTATTGGTGGAGTACGCGCGCGCTTACTAGGCGACCGATTGTAATTATTTTTCCCCGATGACTTTGCCCTCAATGATTGTGCCTCTGCACACGGTGAATTGATACTGAGAATCCCCTCATCAGTCGCTTCTCTATACGGTTAAAACGATGCGGCAAAGTTAAACGCTACCGGACCGTGTCAGGGAAAGAGTGTTCTTCGCGTGTCGTGCACAAGCAATGATTGGTCTGCCTGGACAGGAACAGGGCTAGAAATCATTGGCATCGGGTGCATTCATTCGAGCACCGGCGGTAGTCGGGGGAAAAAAGAATTTAGGCACGACAAGTAGATGGGTAGGAAGGAACGTATAGACACAGCTATGTATAGGTACGTACCAGAGAGCCAGTGTCGCCAGAGAGGATACTCGAGCGTGATTATTTTTTACTCCTTATGAAATACCATTTCCGCGCGACCGCCGCAAGATGGTAACGGAGCTTACATCCTCGCGCCACAAGCTCGTTACATACTTGCTTCTTTTCAGATAATAGCGGTGCAATTGGATTCCCATTTTCTTTGGTCGCTTCTTTGCGTGATCGCGCGAAAATATCCTCCGTCGCCTGGGCGAAAGATTATAACGATCGTATTATTCGTTCGTATCGATAATGCACGATGGAGTCACTTGCGCTTTCCATTATCTCGCCCGTTACGAGCGCTCGAGATATCTTGTCCATTGGGATATTGTCGAACGATAATTAAAGCGAAAGTCGAATACGATAACGCTAGGAGATTCGTAGTATAGGCTGTTTCAGCGACTAGTTTCATTCCTGTTTTCTGCAATTTTTCTGTAAATTATACGACGATTCTTATCAGATGCTTAAATTACGTGGAGATTCGCTAAAACGTCGACCAGTAGCCTATCACTTACGATGACGTTATGTAAGCAGAATCCTAAGAGGCAGAGAACGTTCTTGTCTAGCCATATTCAGCTTATCTCGGTTGTTCCGTTATTTACCTGATTACGGGCCAATTAACTCGCAATCGAGAAAGAGGTTGAGGGAAATCGATGATCGAACCTGCCTCCTGTATTCGCGTATAGAATTCTATAGCGACACGATACAGTGTAGTGATACCGAAGCGCGACTAGCATTCATTCGCCAACTATTTCGTTGGATAATCTGTTTGGAGCGCGGGACGAGAGTGAACGGTCTCGCGATCGGGATTTTAAACGGAGAGTTGTTTGACCCGTTCGAATCGGCACGAGGAATTTCTCCTTACCTTGTATTTTATCTTAACGCCGGTGAAAGTATAGAAACATTGTTATCCACGTATTTGGTATATAAACATCGAATTTCCTCGTTTTATCAATCGGAAAATAGCTTCGCCCGAAGAAAGTTGTTGGTGAAAGTTAAAATATTGGGAAACGATCTAAATCGAGTTTTTATTGACCTGTTTTATAGTTAAACATTTTTATATCGATCGTTTAAAGTATCACGATTCCGCTGATCTCGGATAGTCGATGAATTATTTAACGTCTGATCGTTTGCTTGATCGTTCCGTAATTGCAGTCTGTCAAGATTCTTTGTAGCTTGCCAACGTTCGTTGAAAAAGTAATGAGAGTAATCAATTCCTCGGTTTCCCGATTAGTATATAAAACACACACGCGCACGAGTATATCGTGATGGAAAATAAGACGGTTACGTGGTCTACGGGACACAGCGTGGCTGGCGTCACAGGTGTTAAATATTAAGTCGAGTCACAGAGAATGGACGTTTCAGAAGTCGTGCCAGACATTGCCACGCTTTCATTTAGTTTATGATATTTAAATGAAGCTACGTCTGTCTCTGTGCCATAATGCGATATAACAACCGGTAGCACCGTGACATTACACACGAATGAATTATTCGATCATACATCACAACCCTTTCGTGAATTATTCAGCCGTATCTCTCCAAGATGTATCGCGTATCGGGACAATTGCTTGTACACGAATTTAATCGTCTCAAAGAAAGCCTGGGGATTAATAACGAAAGTGTAGATTTCACGATACTTTGATAGCAACAGAGGAGAGAAAATAACTTCTTCTTTTTTATACATCCGACCATAAATGAGGCTCCTGCGTGGTACGCTCGAGGGTTGGAATATGATTAGTATGTCGTTATAGAAGCATCGGCTTGGATACTTAAATTAAGTTTATTGGGCAATTTTCACGGCGTTACGTCCTCCTTGGCGCGACCCTCGTAAAAGATAAAGTCAGCCCGTTGTATCGAGACCGCTCGAGGTGACTTTGCGATTCTAACATTTTCTCCCCAGACTGTTTCCTATTAAAAACTCTGGAAGTTAATGAACGCGATTACGATGTTCGAGAAGTGGCAGATGTATATACGTTCCGGAAAAAATTGCCAGGGTTTGCGCCACAGGAAGACAATAAACAATGGGAGTAAACGTTTCATTCTCGTTTTACAGAGTTTTATGAGAACTCGAAGGTCCAAGTTCTTTCCCTTCTCGCCAACGTTCGTTGTGGTACCCCTCTGATATTTGCTAAACAATTAAAATCCTCCCTCTAGAGAATAGTTTCTTCTTCGTTTGCGTAAGATTAAGAAGTATCCAAGAATTCCGCCATGAGAACAATATCGTTCTGGCTGTTGATTCAATGGACCACGTCGTATGAAATGTATTCCCTTGGTTTTCACAAGATGAAATCGAGGCTGGTCCGGCTCGATTATTTCCAATGAGCGATCGCACTTTCGTAATTAGTCGGTGGAAGAGCGGTTTGCCACTTCTTAATCCCGCATCGATTGGCGAAAGTTACCCCTAACTACTGGTTGGTGGAATTTTTCTTCCTCTCGGCGCTCTGGTCTGCCCAGAAATCCGGAAAATCGTGAAAAATGCTTTAAATTCGTGGCGATTTGATTGATCGTGTTAATAAGAAAGTTTCCTTCCTTTCTTCGGCGTCCTTCATTCATTGACGTCGGGGGGGGG
>NT_180431.1:139832-146835 GCF_000188095.3 Bombus impatiens | reverse complement strand
GGGGGGGGGGTGGAGGGGATGAGAAAATGCGAAAAAAGCTCCTTATCGATTGGTCGATACACCATTGATTCAACGTGATTGATGACAGACTTGGTTTTCGTTTAGCTGTAAATGCGCACGATTTATTTAACATCTTCATTGTGTTATAAAAAATTCACAGGTATACGAAAGTAGTTAGAGATGCACAAATATGTAATTATGTAGAGTATTCGTTACAATATTTCGTAGATGAAACGAGTCTCTATTTGGCTTCCATTTCTTTAGTTATATTTACAAAAGAATGAAGCTATAAAGATTTGCAGCCTAGTTATTTGTACGGTACAGATTTGAATGTGGAGAATGTGAAATAAAAATGATAAAATTAAGAAAAAATGTTTCATTAATGATTCATATTAAATACATATATGCAGAGTATTACAATATAAAGACGAATGCGTATTGTATAAAAATGATTTGTTTGCGCGTAGAATTATAAGAAATGAAAATCCGAAACGATAATGTTTTCCCCGGAAACAGGAGTAAAATTGTGGTTCGGTTGTAAAGTGGCGCGTTATAAAGCAGTCGGAAATTACCAATTAATAATATATTAAACAAGCAATTTGTGTTTTAGTTGAGTAAAAGAAGTCTCGGAAGTTCGGTCCCGTGCATTAATTATTGCCGCGATAAGTCGCTGGTTTCTCTCCCTTCTTTCTTAGTTTGTCCTTCCCTTTCTTCCAGATTTACGATAAAAAGCATCGAGTAATCCTTCTCGAGGAAATTTCTTACGCCTGATCGAGCCTCGATAAATATCGAATGGAACGACGGAAGAACGAGATATTTATAGCTATTTTTTCCATCGGCCCAGCTTCCCTGATGGTTTTGAGAAAAGACCAAAAGAGGACAATAAGAATTATTAATTCCTTTTGTGCGCGATTGAATTCAGAGGAAACCGTTCGAATCATCTTACAATCTGCTGTCTGCTTAATAGTTGCACCTAATTGGCAGCGTTGCCCTGCCTGCTAAATTGCAGACAATGCATACTTTGTAATGTTATGCTACTATTATACCGATATTCTCTTCCGCCTCGTTCATTTTCTTGTATTGCCCTTTAAGGCTGCGGGGATCTGTTATTATCAAGAAATTCGTTTCCAGCTCTTCCTTTATTCTTCGTTACAATATTTCGTTGTTTTCTACAACCGGAGAGAACCATTGTTGGAAAGCTCGATAAAGAATACCGAGAAGAGGGTGTCGAGAATTTTGAGATTTCGGTTTCCCCTAAGTGACGGTCAAGCAACACTCGATTCTCGACGCAGCTTTTAGTAACTGTATCAATTCTCGGTCGTTTCACTAAATCGCGCCCCTCGATCGCCTTCGACCGAAGTCGTTGGAAAATTTAGGGTTGGTAGCACGAGTAGGTGGGGACGGTTAAGAGTGGACCCTTTTACCGGGGGCAAACACAAAATGCATTATTTATTGCCCGTAGCGACTGGCAATTCATCGAATTCCCGCTAAAAGTGAAAGAGTTGAGGTCGAGGGTTGTCGGTGGCGCAACGCAAGGTGCGTTCGCCGGGAACGAACGTCAGGGGTGGAGTTAAGTGGCACCTTTCCCCCTCTCCTTTTGCGCATTCTCACATATGTACACGCGTTTTTTCGCTCCCTGACAGAACGACCCTCGATCACTTTCTCGTCAATTTTTCGCCCAGTTAATGGCTCATAGCACGTACGTATTCATACTCGGAGTCAAACATCTAGATCTTAGACTATCACGATCAGCCTTTCGTTTTATTCGTTGAATATCCTCGAGAACCTGGCAGTTTAATTCAAACTTTCTCTTTGTATCCGGGGAACAAATGGTTCGTAAGTTTTCGAGGCACTAATTGCGGGAGGTAAGGAAGCAGGACGAGGCTCGATGGAGCTGTAAAGTGTGCCGTAAGGGAACGCTCGAAGGGAATCGGAATAAACATTCGATCCTGCCTAGATCTTTCCTTTCTGGTATCTTCGATGTCTCTCCTTCTGCTTGTCCCTCTGCCTCCTCCGTTCCCCCGTTCCCCCGTGATTTATGTTAATGTTTTTGTCTGGAACTCTAAATACCAGGAAAGGCGATTCGATTCCTGCCGCGTCAAGTTCGCAGCCCCTTCCGTTTTCTTATGCTGATGCCGATTAACTTAACTGCTTTAAGACGGCAATAAAGGTCGTCGACGCGATTTAACCGGTTTCCTTTTACCATAGAATCGATGCCGTAACGCCCTCGAACGTGAAACCAAAGCTTCAGCCTGCATATTGACGATAATGGGAAAAGTTGTTGGGCTCTTCGATATCTGACTTCTGGTGGGAGTGTCGATCAATCAGTCTACCCGCGATCCCACCGTGATTTTATTTTACACTCTCTTTTTATTTGTCAATTTCAAATATAATTTTTTCAAATTCTTATTCAAATAATTCTAAGCTCGAGGGAAGAAACACGTAGAAAAATATGAGAAAACGATCGAACGAGGTTCTTAATAATGGCAACGCCTTCTTCAAGCTTCCCAGTGTTCTATACTTTTCGAGCACCCCTTATTTTCACCCTTACTCTCTTCAACCTCTGCCAATTCTCGACGAAACAAATTGGAAATAATCGATCCTGGCCAAGGCATTAATAATGCTCGATCGACCGTACGATCCTTTAAGTTGGCAAAGTCTGTTTATTGTTTTCCAGGATTGCGATAGGCCCGTTACCAACGACAAACCACTTGGTATTGGGCAAGTTCGCATTAAACTGACCGAGACCCAATCCCCTGCACCCTGCAGGTACACAGTTTCTGTGGCACCGGGCTGGTTTCGGAATCTGAGAGAGTTTTCGAGGTCCGGATTACCTTATCTACGGACTCTCACTCGCTCGCTCGCGCCAATTCCTAAACGAAATCCCGCCAGTCCATATACCGGGCCGTTTACGCGACGATTTACCCCTTAAACCATCCTCCGGTGGTTGTGCCTAAGTCCGGTGGGTAGTAATGCGATATACGAACTATCTTATCCGCGTGTCTACCCCTCGTTGTCACGGTCTACATCATAGTCTCTTCATCAAAATAAAATGACCCGTCACGTATTATAATCCAGTGTGTTTTACAAGAACTCAGCGATTGATCCTAATGATCAAGCGAGAATAATGTTTATTCGGGTAAATAGCGTGGGACTGTTTTTGACAGAAATAATCGCCCGACACGTGACTACCGTACCATCAAAATTGAATTCGATATTCGATAAAAAGATGGTATAAACGAGTATCTTTTAGTATTATAAAAACGTAAAAAAAACTCGTTTTATAAAAACGAGTATCTGTGAGTATTTCCAAGCGATTCCCTTATGAATTTCTAAACTTTTATGTATACTCGTAGTAGCGTTTTGAAGTGTACGAGATTTCTTTATCAGAGTTCAAACATACCCACGGTTTTCTCAAGTCAAAGGTATTGACACTTGTACTATCTTTGTACTGAATCTTTCAAATATTATTTATATTTAATTATTTTATTTTGTCATTATATCATTATATATTTATAATTATTTTATCACACGAAAAAATCAAACGTAGGAATTGATAAGGCAACTGCAACCGTTTCCCAGTTAATAAATGCTCGTTTATACGCCGGCCGTATCTCAATCGAGCGTTTCCTCGCGCACGTGTAGCCCACCCGGTTGTGAAGCACCGATTTATGATTCATGAAAATAAGAAACACATATTTCGACGAAAAACATTGCCGGGCTGCGATTGATTTAAGCCTGATCGTAAAATTCTCGTCAACGTGGGCGATCGAGCAAACACAACAGAGCAACATTGCCTTTTGTTTAAAAAGTTCCCTCTTGTCTCTTCTAGTCTTTATTTTCTACTTTTCAAAAGGATAAAGAAGGATGATCGCGATGTATTTTTTCTTTTCCTTTTTTTGGTCCAGTTCGAAGTGACGGAAAAAGGGATTCCCCTGCACCTGATGCAATTAACTCGCTATTAACGAAGCAGACGTTGAACAGAGGCCCGCCGTTACGAAAGTATAGCTTGCTGTACGTGATTAAAACGGGAATTCGTTATGGGCACACCGAGCACGTCGATAAGATTAATTGATAAATGGCTAAATCGATCGGCTCCGTTGTAGTTTCACTTCGGCTTGGGCTTATCGGGGGAAAGATAAATATCTCGCGGTGCCGTAGTAATGATAATCGAGTTAATTCGAATATGCGTTAGAGTCCGAGATGATCTGTGGCAAATTATCATTACAACGATCATATCTCTTGGTTTAGACTATTCGTGCGATTTTTATATCGTATTTAATAATCTCTTGAAAATTATCCGACGTTACTAATTCGAGTAACGATTAAGAAAAGAACTTGGTCAGTCTAAATCTTTTAATCGCCGTCGATTTAAAGTCTTTGTCTCATTCAAAAAGAATCTTTTCGGCAAATACCAGGGTAATTATCTTCGAATATCTTGAAATATTATCTATTTATATCGTTTGAAAGCTGTAAAGACATTAAATGATTAAGTGCGAAGCTAGTTCAACTTTATCAGAAAGTACGATACATTGTATATAGGAATTTTTATTGTACGAAATCTCTGTATGAACTTGTAAGGCATTTATCATCGTAGATTCGTAATCGTAGTCGATGATTCTCAGAGACGTGTCGCAATCGTTCCACGAAGTGCAACACAAATAAATAAACTGAATGTATGTATAAGACCATTTCTTACCGCTTGTGATGCATCATGTTAATCGAGACAGGAGAGAAAAAAGAGGACAGAAAACAAAAAAGATGATTGAAGTAGAACAGAGAGAAGGGAAACTCGAGTCTGCGTAGTATCATTGCGGGACATGTGTTTGAATAGCCGTGTTGCTCCGATGTTTTCGCTCGAAGAATTGCACTCCACGAGGATTAATCAATCGAATCCACTGATTCCATGAAAATACAAACTTTCGTTTCTATATTTAAGACATTCTTTCAAAACGGTCTATCGGTCGTAACTCGCGATAAGTCTTGTTGCAAACGAATGCAACGTGTCGACGAGTTACATTCGGATGGAAATTCATATTGGTAAGCGCGTAATAGTCGGTCATAAACATAAACGAATGGCTGTTATCGGCTGATCGTAAAACGGGTCTAAGAAATTGAGCACTCGACATGAAAACGTCGAAACTCATTGACGAGATTGATACTGCGAGTCTGCGTTGACCTGTCAGGTTTTCTGACACGAGGGAATAGAAACAGCGAAGCGACAGTAGACAGTCACGAAGTATACTGTCACACGCTTGGTAACCGTAGAAAACGTTATCCACGCACGAAAGATCGAAGTCGATGGTACGTACGGCTACACGTGGGCGGTGGTTAAGGTTCGATTTCCAACGTCATCTTTTCGTCGGATTCTTTTCGATTGGTTCTGCTTCTGTCGCGTTGAAAGCGACGATCGCGATGACTCAACGATAATAAACCGTTAAACACGTTGTCATCTGTTTGTCTATAATTCTCTATCGCAGTCCTTGTACACGTCGAATAAACAATATATTCCGTCTCATTTATGATATATAACCATGTTGCAAGAACTTTACGATGATCTAATCGCGAAACAACTTAACGACGTTTCAAAGTCCCGGTAATATTTCAAGAATCGAGAAAAAGATCGGAGAATGTTCAGAGAGATTAAAGCCAGGAGAACGAACCGAAAGAAAATCTAATTAAACGCGTGCTTCGGTGAAATCGCCTGAACGCCGATTTAATAAGCACGTGCCGTGTAATTTCAATTAGCCCGTGATATCCGTGAAAACGAAGTCGCGACGATCGTCCCCGGCGTGTTCTTGCCTCGGCGGCTATTAATATCACGAGCCTCCTTGTATTAGGTATAGAAACGATAAATAACGGATAAAACCGCATCATTAAGACGATAATGGTGCGCGCTGCTTCTTCGATACGTGAGTCGTCTGCGTGTAATTTTTGTACTCGCTAATCGCATACATGTATTCACGCGACTGTCTGATAACAACAGACACAAACTACTTCTATTATCTACAGGATGTTTCTTTGACTGGGTACTGCTACCTACTTTAAAGGGTGTATTCGATAATAATTTCCGTTTCATGTGCTCCATTGAACCGCTTGCGATCATCTAAGAGAACTATCTACAGATCTACAGCTACGAAATTTATAGTTGATCAAGAGTCTCCTACAGGCTTGAATTTTGATGGTCAGTATCTGTTTGGAACACTCGGCGTGATGTTAAGAAGATACAAAAGTGATTGGAATTTATGTATAACGTCAAATCGATCGGTCTATGGACATAAGTAGTTAGAGAAATTTGTAGAATCTTACGTATTAAAATAGCATGTCTGACGTACTTTGTCAAAAGAGAGCCTCGAAGAACACCGTGACATTTTTGGTAAATTCGTCGTTCCTTCGTCATTACGACATTCCATTTAAACCTGATGAAGATATCGTTAAGAGTGGCGAGTTTTATTTTCCTATTAAAAATATCTGTTTATCATATAAATTCCATTGTACTATAGTTCCTACGTTTCATTCGATATTCCATGGAACAATGGAACAAGTTTAAACTATCCGAGCTAACACGCAACATTCTTTTCTTAACAAGGCGAAGCAATAGTTTAATTTCGCAATGAAATTGCCTTGACTCAAAATCTAGCTCTCGACCCATTCCATTTTTCAACAATCCAAAATACAACCACTCTTCTCGAGTTTCAAGATCTCGCAACCTGTAGCTCGGCTTGTCGAGAGGAAGCGTGGCGACATCGAAAATGACAGGGAAGCTCGTGAGAGGTTCGGTAGCCCGTCGACGCGTCACGAACGATCACGAAGCCGAATCGAAAGAGCGACTCGTAGCGGTCGTTCGTACTCGGTTATAGCCGGTCAGTGTAAACTCGGCTTTATTCGGCGTAGCCGTGCTCGACTCGCTCGCTCGTCGGCCCTCGATTCTGCCTAGCACAGAAAAGGATAAACGACGCGATAGGTGACGCACGGGTTAGAGCGGAACGGCGGGAGAACAGTG
>NT_180431.1:133649-138827 GCF_000188095.3 Bombus impatiens | reverse complement strand
GCGGGTGGTGGGTGGTGGTTCGGCGGCGGCTGCTAGGTGGTGGCGGGAACAGAGGGGGGATACAAAACGCGTAAACAGAGAGTCAACATGTAAACAGGCCACTCGCGAGACAAACAACGTGGGGGCCGCGGGCTGTTCACCGAACGAGGCAGCCAGGCTCTCGCCTGTTCGTACGTTCGTTCGCTCGTGCGTTCTCTTTGGTTGGCATTCGTGTGTGCTTCGTTTCCGTCCGTCGGTCCGTCTGTTCTACTCCGATCCCGCGTGTTAGCTCTCCGGCGTGTGTCGGATTTATCGAATCTCGTGGCTGCGTCCGTCGACGTGGGTACCGGCGTGTTCCAGCCAAGTCGAGTGAAGCATCGATCGCGGTTGCATCGCATTTCAGTTGTACGGATAACGCGCGGCCGATAACGGCTGAAAACGCGACGATCGATCGAGAAACTAATTTGTTTCCATTCTCCGGCCGTGTGATTCAAGGTTGGAATGATGTTTTTGGAGAACCGTCTGCCCTGCTGGTCTGTCGTTCAGTGCACGTGATTTTCCCTCCACCTGGATTTGACGTGCGACGTGTGATCGCGATGCGATCGTGATACTGATTTGCAAGAATGTGACTCGTGCCACTGATAAAAACCAAGCTTCTTGTTCCTAATACTGTTAAATATCATTAAATGTGTGACGGTATAAAGTGAAACGTTTGTTGCGCCAGATACTAATAATATTCATTAAGGATCGATTAATTGTGGAAACGAAATTTTGCGGAGACTATAAAGGTTTGGTACGCTTTGTTTACTCGTGTCGCGCTCATCCTTGTTCGTAGTTCAGTGGACTGTTAGTGTCGTGTTGATAGTTTTTGTTCTTCGTCCCGAGGATCAAACGAGGTTTCGCTCCCGCCTTTGCCTCGATAAGCGGAATGTTGGGTAGTTTCCTCACGATGATGCAAGGTTCTGCCGCGTACCGTGTTACCGGAAAATCGATTAATGTTCGTTCGTGCACGTGAAAATCGAGGCATCGTCGAAACTCGATATAGCAGGGTAGGGAGAGGGAGAGAGAGAGAGAGATAGAGAGAGATAGACAACATTCCTCCGTGGATCGTCAACAGGTGTACACCTTAATGATACACCGATGAGACGATGGAGATTGCTGTTAACATCCGTGTACACTGAAGAGGAGGTGCTCTGGGGTCTCGCGTGAATCATTAGTTTCTTGCAGCGGTTTGCTACCACGTGAGTAAGCAATCGTTATCGTGCGTTTTATTGAGATTTATGCGACGCGTTGCCGTGTGTAAATGTCTAATTGTTGCACGAGAACGACCATACGCGCCACTCGCTAGCTTTAGGAAAATAACTGTTTACCGTTGACTAGGTTTAAAGAAATGCTATGCGGAAATAGCACGACTATCGTAATGGTTTTTTAATGGATGTGAACATCAACCGCATATAGGTTACATACACACGTATTTCGCCCGTAAGATTGCCTTGGTTCTCCTTATTTAATGTCGATTCGACGTTATTCAACGAGTCCTTGTTCCTATTCGTTCGCGTTTCGTTTCGTCGACACGTTAAACCTGGAGTGCCGCTACACGTGGAACGCGTGCGCGACCACGTGTACACGCTGCATACGATATCGAATGATAATATCGATCGATCTCCGAGACGTTGACAGCCTAATTCCAAGTTGTTGCGATATGAACAAGTTAATTCCGTTTTCACGAGTTTTTAGACGTTCGTCCGTGTCCTAAACAATTCGATTTAATAGCGTTTCTCTAATTGTTGGGTTTCTATGTTGCCACGGAATAATTAGAGGATCGCGTCTCCGACCGAATCGAAGCAAAGTTCAAGGATGAATCGTGACGTTACGATATTGTGTACAATACCTAAGTTTATCGTGTGTTTCACTTGTTTAGCATACCTTGAATAACTTGCACAGCGATGAAGTCACTCGCGTGACCGACCTGCCAATTATTTCGCGCAAAAAGTTACTCGTTACGAGTTAAAATATCGATTTTGTCTCGCCCATTTAATTCATCATCGCCGGCCGTTTTTGTCCGAGGACGTTCCATGAAAATATACTTAATTGGTTCGTTCGTCGGTTCGGTCTCGTTGATCGAATCCGAGCGATTTAATGGCTCCTGTCAAAGAATAATTCGACGAAATTCAAGTCGTCGATGTCATTGAAGGTTGATCTCCTAACAACTATGTATACTTCCTTTCACTACGCGAATACGTCACGGTGAAGTCATATTTCGCTTCAAACCGAAGTTCATTATAATGGTATCGGAAAAGAAAGCGGAATCATCGTTGTATGATTCGAAACGGTCGCTATCGCGTCTAGGTGATCTTGTAATTACACCGAACAATATGTGTCTTCATTACAAATGTTATTTCTAGCAAAAGAATGCCCATGAAACGGCAGAGATAATCGCCTCTGCTAACCGGAAGTTAAATTTCTCGAAGCGAGTTTCCATTAAGCGTGTCGGGTTGTAATGGTTTTACAGCCACAGATAAGAAGTAAATCTTGGTTCGGTAAGTTCTACCATGGTTTCTTGACACGTATGTTCGTGGAATAACGTTGCCGAGTTTCGAGAAGGTGGAAAACATCGAGGTAACGATCGCTACTAAATCGTCGTTTATTTATCGATACTTTGAATCGGCAATCTTTTTTCCTCGGCACTCGATAAAGCTTTCCTTTACGATTCTGTTCATTCATGTTCTCCTCTCGTATTCGAGGCAGGTTACACTTTTCCACTCGGATATGGACGTGGCGTCTACCGCCAGTCAGTCGAGTCTTTAGACCTCCGTGTGGAATAAGAAACATTAAAAAGTGTTTGAGGGCAAAAGCGAGTAAACAGTTGGTTATTTATAGCCGCGCTGTGCGCTGACTTGCAAGGTGGACCGAATAACGGGGAAAACCGTGAGGTTTCATCGTACGTACGGCACGGTCGTTATTTTCTCGGATGAAAAAAGAAGCCTTTCTATGTTTCTTCCTTTCGCGATTAACGATGCGCATCACACCGAAGAATAAAAAAAGTTATTTAATATTGAAATGATTAATATCATTCACAGATAATTTCTTTTTCTGCTGTTTGTACCGTATGTATCGTTACACGTTTCTTAGAAGATTAATTCCTCTTTTTTTTTCGCTGTCTGGAAATTTATAGAACTCAGACTCAGGCCGACAAGAAACGCGGGTTTCTATCGCATTTGCGGTTATAATGTATAAATAGCGGCCCCAAGAAAGGACGAACGCTCGTACATAGAAAGAGACACGCTCGGGTTTGGCTGTCGCGTTGATTGCTTTATAATAGCTAAACAGCGACGAAAACGAGAAAAAAAGCAATTTTCTAAGAGGAAAAATATATTACTGGTATTGCTACATCCGCTTAATGAGTTTACGTCCACCGATTAGCGACCTCGTGTGTACCTCGTTCGTTAGTCAGTGTTTACGAAACCAACGATACGCCATACTAGTGTTATTTCCGCTCCGACATGATTTTTCGGTGGCAAGGTGTCATCGACTGGGGGAACCGGAAAATGACGAAAGAAACGAGAATAAAAAAGAGAGGCGAAATAAAAAGAGAGAAACAAAAAAAAGTAATACACACGCTGATCGAACACAAGCATCGAACAGCACAAAAGCAATTTGCGGTCGTAACGCGGCGTAAACAGCGTCGAGCAAACAACTGATACAAGCGGAATAAAGAGTGGTTCGTTTAAAGATTTCATTGAACTGCCATGATAATGGACACCGCGCGTACACAAGCCTAACGACTCGCACCGCACGGTTCGTATTATCAAAAGAAACTATTGTCAAGCTATTGTTAACAATGCGTTGTTATTAAAGCCCCTGTGTTCCCGTGACAAGCAAAGACATTGTGCGTCACGATACCGACCAGCCTAGAAAATCGTAGAACCGAACTTTTGTTCTACGTGGGACAAGGTCTTCTTCGCACCTCGCATTAATCCCTCTGACCTTCGATCATCGGATCGTTCACAATGTTAGTAAGTACAACGCCTCGAGTCGATGGTATCTTTCGTGAGAATTTCGATTCGTCTTAGAAAACGCGAACGTAACACGGCGAGACCAGGCATTTCCGATCGTTTAGAAAATTGTTTTCGCGTATCTTCTTACCATAATTTCAATCGAACTGTTTTAATCAGTGCAGTCGTTAATATTTACTGGCCGGTTTTTATCGAACGAAAAAACGGCGGTCGTTAAAATTTCTTGCTTATCCCCACCGAAGTGGATGCGAACAGTTCTATGACTTGGAACAGACACATTGCATTCGTATGGTCATTATCGGTTTCCTATAAATAAAATCATGCTTCTCGATAAAGCTGCCTAGCGCGCGAGCCAGAGTCGTTTAAAACGCGAGATTTACAGAGTTCTGTTATATAAATAACCACAATCACGGCCTGTGACGTCGATCCGCGTGTAGTTCGCACACATTTGATCGTTTCCTTTCTCTTTTGTTTTCAATGAAGACTAATCGTTTGTTCCCGTGTCGCTCTAACACTTTGGAATAAACGTGCCGCTCTCGAAATCGCTACGTTTGGTGGGGAGTTAATGAATTTCGACTTCCTTCACTCATTAATGACACGTTCCACGTTTTCATTTTTTCCGCGATTCCACGATCTACAAATTCGTTTCAGACATCACCGGTACGGTGCGTCTTCTTCTTCTTCATTTGCATACATATACATTGTTTCCGAGTAGTCATTCGAAGACGGATCGTTTCACGATCATTTTTCATCCTGACGTGGAACAACGGTTGTTTACGATAGTTTTCCCGTGGTTCTTACGCGGCCTAAGAAATGCACGAGCCTCCTGTGGTCCGTTACTTTCTCAATGTTCGCCCATTGTCGAGATTAGAGTAGCAGCATTACTCATTCTCCGACCTAATTGCACGCGCCGCTGCGAAGAAAGTCGGCTCGCGCGCGTTTTACAAACGCGATGCCTGTTTATTCTTCGTTGGTGCATTACCGCTTGAACGAAACATTTTCGTATCGCGGCATTTGCGAGTCACCAGATGCGCGCGACCACTGTATACATACACCGTAGTCCAGCATTTTTAAACTGGTACACTCGGAATTGAAAAAAAGCGGCATGAATGGCGCCTTGGAGGTTTCGTTTACACCGGCTCGGCTGAATATCAAAGCACAAAAGCAGGCTTTAAGCGTCGTC
>NT_180431.1:126140-132858 GCF_000188095.3 Bombus impatiens | reverse complement strand
AACGACGACGACCACGGGTTTCGAATATACACGTGCCTCTCTGTGTGTACGTGTTGTTTAGAACACGCCGCGACCATCGGGGAATTAACGCGAGGCTGAAATTTTTCTTTCGAGCCGCTGTTCCCTCTGCCTCTTTTCCGTAGCCAACTTTTGTACGCCTGACAAAAAAGAAAGCGAAAGTGACGTGAGACGATTCGACATTGTAACTTGTAAATGTTCTGGTTGCCCGTGCGTACGTGTGTTCACGGTTTAAACGTTGGTGTTGGTGCATTTAAATGCAGCAGTAGGGCGGCCACGCGACGCGTACAGATATATACGCGTACACGGATTTCATTCCTCCCATCCGGTTAAAGCAGAACAAAATAAAAGGTGAAACAAAGCGGAGAGTACGTTTTCCGAGGGAGTTTCATAATACCTTCTTGAATAGAGCCACCGGGATAGCCTTACACGCGCGCTTTATAATGTCGTTTGTGAGTGCGCGCACAAACAATGAGTTTACCTTGCCGCTTTAAAAGAAGAACGCGGTGACACGTGCCCGGAGACCCCGAAAAATTTAAGTCACCCGTTCGCGTGTTACGTTCGCGCCTTATCCTCTTGAAACGAGAATAAGCTTAAATAAGTGTTAAAGGCACGATTCAACCCCCGGTGCTTTATTTTTTAATCGATACGCCACACTTCTTCACGCTCGTTTGAAATTGCGATTACAGCATGATAAATTGCTTTACCTTTTACATCCTTCTCCTTTTCTTCTTTTCTTCTTTTCTTGCTTTTTGGTAGCGCAAGAAATTAACAGAGAGTCACGATAGGCGGCCGATCGCGATCACTTGATTATTTCACATGTTTATTGATTGATCAGAGGTATTCCCAAGGGGAATACCAACACCGGTACTCACGTCATCGTACTTTAGATATCGAGCGTTGATCTATTACATCGGCTAGATTAGTTTTCGCGGTGTGGATTGCGAAATAAAAAGTTTCAAACCCGTCGGGATCCATTGTAAATTAGATCATTTGTATTCCTTGTTACAACACCGTCGCTCGATTTTCTGTAACGGTGTTATTCATCGAGCTCGCTTTCCCCCCACTTCGCGTCTCCTTCGTGAAAATTGTAAAAAATTCTCTGTAACGTTTCCGCGTTGCCTGACGATAGAGAGATCCTTCGAAAGCTATTTTAAAAGCAATTACCTCGGTTAGCTCGGCGAGTCGAGACACATCCAAAGAGATCGATAATTGATCGTTCCTCCGGCGTCGTCTCATTGTCAAGGCCAATTGCATACAATGAAAATTCACGGTTTGATAAATAGGAAAGTCGGTTTTCACTGTGTGCACGTTGGCGCGTGTGTAACGCCACGGCAAAATATTCGCGGTGTCATTTGTATTCCGATTATTTGTGCGGAGAGCGTGTAATCGATTTGTCATAATGACGTGCACTTAAATTATCTACACGGATAGTAGTTATTTAGGTGTAAAGGGATTTATGGTTGTACAACGTGTCGGTTACGATATACAAGCGAGTTTGAGCAGGCGTATGGTCGTAAATCAAAAAGGCTAGAAGTTTGTTACAGAAGGCAGGGAGGGCGACCTTTTAACTAACACGGCGATTAATTCGTATTAATCCAAGAACAGTTTCCAGTCAAACGTTGGAAGCTAATGCCAGTATCGTGAACTATCTTATCTCGCGTATAATACGATCTTCGATGATGCTCGATTATGCGAATACGTTTTAAAATCGAAGCAGCCGGTGACTTTAGAGAAAGAAATTCGTTTTAATTCCACCTAGTACGAGCCGTGTCTTTCTGGTATCAAGGTCGGTCGCGACGCCGCCGTTTTAGAACAATGCAGAATGCAGTTTAATTCCGTTTTCTTGGTCCCGAGAACCGGCTTGACGTGTTTTCTTCTGCAGGAACTAAGGGATCTCTCATACCAAATATCCTGACGTCTACTGACTCACCCAGCAAACAGCTTCTACCACATAAATAATCAACATATTACCCAGTAAAGTGTCATTACACGAGAAGTTAACATCTTAAAACGTAAGTTTAAGGTCCGTATGTCTCGATGAAGGGCGCATGGTTCGATATGAAGAGAGCTTAATGTGCAGTCGCCCACTGAGATACTGACTCGGAAATTACACGCACGTGCTTTATGTACATGCACGCTGTCTTATCGACTTACACATACGCGTTCAGGTTTCGCGTGTATGAACGTGCACACGACACGCGTATATTTACGTATATTGCACGTGCCCGAAGCGTAACAATCGTGGCCGCGATGAAATATCTTCGCGACAAACCGACGATACTTATGAATAAAACGCCACTTTCGATGTGGTCGTAAATTTTCTTAGAAAAAGGAATTATGTATTTGTCATATAGGTCGTTTTAGTTTTGCGTGTTATGTTCTTGTTGCGATAATTCCACGGTAGCGAGTTCTCGGTGACAATCGAGGCTGTCTTGGCGGTAATTGATTAATTGAACGGGCTTCAGCCGTTCGCAGATTTAACTGAGTCATGCAATTACCTGAAAGGAGGATTTCCTGTTTAGGCTACGGAATTAAGTGGGTGTTCGTAGATACGGCCTATTCGCGGTTAGTATCGTGTCGAATTATGCATATACTCCGCCCAACGTGCCTTAGATCTAACGTGCGACGCTTCGAAGCTTCAAGATTGCCACGACCGAGATTTTTACGCGCGACAATGTTCCATCTGGCTATCGAAAATGCGTTCGATGCAATAAAACGTGAATGATCGTCGACATGCAATTATTTCAGATACCGGCCCCTCTGCTTGATATTATTTACGCACGATATCCAAATGAGTTCATTATTGATCGGTGGTTTTTTTACGCAAGCCCTCTCGACGTCCATTTACGAGCGCGTTTAAAGCTGAAATCAATTTTAAATGGTACGATAATAATTTACATTCGCTCCATCTTGATACGTCTACCATCAACGATGGTTATACAAGCTATTTTTTCTCATTGTTCTCGTACATAAACCATAAAGCGTTTCTGTTAGTTGAAATGCACGTTGAAACGATCGTGATTCCCTTTGAAAATTCTATTTACAATCTCACGCGCAAATAGGTTCTATAAATTATCACCCGATAGGTCAATTGCCCAGTGAGCGCCGGGTGTATATTGGTCGTAGTACGTTTGAAAGGTGGTAGGTGTTCCTTGGGATCGAGTAATATATAATATGTGGCCGATCTAACCCGGCACGCCGCGCCGTATTGTAAGATTACGTAAATCACGTTAAGCAGCACCTTGCCTGGAAGGAATCTCATATATTATTCCAGTCCTAATATGGCCGTACGTGCGTGCATCCCTGATGGTTCCCGCTCCTTCAGATGACACGATATCAACCCTGCCTCTTGCCGCCTTGCTTGGAACGTTTATTTCCGGCTTACGTCTGTCGTATATACACCCGTTTAAGTTCCTCTGCAGGGACTCAAACTTTTCTTATCCTCCTTATTATACTTGATTATTTCCTCTTGAGTTCTTCTAGACGAGTTAATTAAACTCGCCCCGCCAAATGGGGATATCGAATAGTTTTTTTCTTCAACTTTCTTGACGACGTCATTTTTATTTTACTTTTTACTATCGTTAAAGACTGTCCGAGTGATACTATTGCAAATAACTGTACATACGTAACTTGGAAAATTACGACTCTGCAATTTGCTTGTTTGTATACAAAATTGTCTTGCATTTTCGAAAAAGTTGTTATCACGTTATCGCGATAGGTTGGTTGGTTCCAATTGGTTAAGATCGAAGAAAAGAATTTGAGAGCCACTGTAAAGGTCTTCCAAGCGAGAACCTCTCGGAAAGGGTTAAAGGAAGGGCGTGTAACTCTCCGTTATCTCGCCGTGCTTCCGTTGAGGGGGTTGAACGCACGGTGGGGGTGGTTTCTCAACGGGGGTAAGAAGGACGGCAATGGCAAAAGGGACTTGAGGGCCAGTGCCCCGGAGTTAAAAGAGGTCCGCAACATTTTCATGATTTTCCCAGGCTAATTGTTATGCATGGCGCACATCCCGGCCGTTTAGCCTTTAAACTCCGCGACCTTTCCCTCTTTCTTCTCCGTATACTGCCTTCCTCCCTTTCCTACGTTCTTCTTCGCCGTTCTTGCCTCACGAGCATTTCCTTTCTATCTCACAAAATGTCGTCGGGCAACCCCCGTCGCGCACTTTTCCAGCTACGTCACTGAAACTCACGTTCTTCTTCTCGTACGGCTCGTAGCAACGTTCTCTTTCTCTTTTCCTCTCTTTCTCTCTCTCTGTCTTACTTTTTCTCCTCTTTTTATTTTCTCTTCGCAGCAGCATGATAAGGACGCGCACGTGCTTCCGCGCCCTCGCAAGGGGCGCCTTCTGGGAGAAACCGATACCGGCTGGGTCACGGGCCAACAGTCTGCAGGAGTTTTAGGAATAACCGAGATTCCCAAACTTTACACCAACGAGTTGAAATCGCAAGGAAAATTCTTATTGAAGATAGAGTTGCAATAATTAGCACTGCTAATTTCACTTAACGTGCTTGCTATCAGTTTGTCCGATTCATCTTCTCGCTTTACTGTACACCTTCGTTTATAAGTATAATTGTAGGACATTTACGAAATCCGTGCACGACACTTCAGAAATTGTTCGGAATTTATTAAAAACTCTGGAATTATTATTTTTTATGTTATAATAAAAATCGCATAAAAATTCTTGGCACTTGCATTATTAGATTTTCCACCGTATTTTGTAGTTGCTCTTTGATTTTACGTATTTCATGAGCTGGAAAGATTTTTAACAGACTTCTCTGATTTGCATATATGATTCATTGAAAATTGCTTACGTGGATTCTAGAATCAATGGATTGCGCCTGTCAGTGTATAATTGATAATTAATTACGTACTTGTACCTGTAGTTCTTGAAATAACCGTGACACGTTTCAGCGTATTTCTAAACTCCATTTTGTATCAATATATAATTCTGACTAATTAATCATTTCCTTAACAGCCTGATCGATCACAGCGTTTTGTGCTAAATAAGCAGGTACCCTATTATTTATGAGCGAATAATATTTATCAAGAACATATGATATTCGTAAAATAAGTGGACAAGGGTAGGGGTAGTATACATGTTGTTAGTAACATATGGACGTTATTCCAAGACCAACAGTCAAGAGAGAAATTTCGAAGAAAAGATAATTACTAAGTTCTTCGTTTTTGTATTTTACATTGGTTTGTTGTAACTGACATAGCAAACGTCTGTCGTAAAGTTCTCCTTTATGACCCTCGAACGTACTCACGTTTGAAATTTATGAAGGTATACCGTAAAAAGATTGGACATTGGTCACAAGCGTTGTTTGGCTCTAAAGTACACGCACCGTGTTAACCACGTAACTCGTGCGCTATCGATGCAAACTCGGATATAGGCCTTGCGATCCTTTTCTCGTGGTTGTACACGTTGAACATCACGCGACGTTCTACCAAAGCCAGGTACACGTCGCAAAGACACGTAACAACAACTGTGTTTAAAACTGTAAAGGGAAATAGCCCACTTTGGATGTGTAACGCGAAGAAACGCGTTCTTTCGTGTAAGATCGTAACGCGAAGTAGCAGCAAGTTTCGCGAAATGCTATAGACGATAGGAATTGTTGCCGTTCTATAGATAGACTTCTGTTCTTGATTTATTATTTTTAGTACAGACGTCAGCATTATAGCTCTCACGTAGGGTATAAAACGCAACTCAAGCCACTCATTTCCTTTCTACTGCTGGTGTGTACCGAATGCTAAGTTTAGCGTGTACTAGCTAGCTTGACTTCAATAGTAAATGACACTCGGATGCAGTAGTTTACCGCGGTGTAACGATGACGATTTGCGACGTTTCGTTGGAGCGATGCTCGCGGGAACAATGAGCTTGTCTTCTGACTGGCTATCTTTACAAACAACAGCGTCATGGTATTACGCGTTGTCGCGATAAGAATGTCTAATTCATAGCTTTAATAGACGCTCTTTTTTCTCGATATATCTCGTAATAACAATTTATATATGTTACTTAAAGCAATGAAAATCTTGGCCAACGCCCAAACGCATCGTACAAAGTAATTGTTCGTCGTTGTCTCGAGCTGCCACTGCATCATTGTATTCGAATCTATTTCTCGATAACTCGTTTCGAAATGTTTTAATACGTTGATACACCGTGGAAGAATATTAAAGTGTAGCATATGGAGGACGTATATCTACGTCAAAATATCTTTTTTGATCCGTAGACATAATGGGGATGGCGTGGTAAGAGTCGAAGAAGGAAGAAACAGTTCGTCGTTAGATTACTATTATTTCATATATCTCGTAATATATATTTAAGGTTACTCGAAGTGTTTCATAATCTGTGCTTTGGTACCACGCATTTAACATTTCCTGCTTACTACCTCGCTTTCACTATTACGAAAATTAAAATTGTTCGTTAATGAATAATTCAGTTCAACATGAAATATTTCAGATTTTAATCCCTATTTCACGCTCATTAGGACATTACATTTGACTAAGAAATGAATCAAACACTTTATCACTGCCATTAATCTGTTAATTTATTTCGCGTTGATTAAAACTCCTGTTCTCAGTCGCACGTATCTGTAAACATGATGCATCGCGAATGGTTGGTACGCCAGGCGAGCAGTTCGTGACGGAGGTGTGACGGTAGCGAAGGGTGCGGCGGTGAGTTCTGACAGCGTCGCGGTAGCGG
>NT_180431.1:101971-125549 GCF_000188095.3 Bombus impatiens | reverse complement strand
GCGGTAGCGGCGCAAAGACCTTGTACCAGGGGGAAAGGAGCCCCGGGGAAGGGTTAAGCGTGTCCGGTCGGGAAATAACTTTCTTACCTACTTACGCCTTCATCTCCTGAGGGCAACTAACTGCGAAACGTCTCGAAACTCTTCGCTTCCTATCGTATTGTGATGTCGAGGAAGGTGTCTTCTCTCGAGGGACGGGGTTTCCTGTTTCGCGTTCGACAGACCGCGACCTCGGTAAACTTAGGAACACTGGAAGCACTAGAATCGTACCTTCCTGCTCGAAATTCACCCGGCAACTTCTCAAGCCGGTCTTTCAATCGCGATACCAGCTGATTCTTCTCTTTTCTTCTTCTTTTTTCTCCCCTCTACCGCTCCAGCCTGTTCTCTCTTTATCGTAGAATTAAAATTCAATTAACGTTCGATTATGGTTTCCGTGGCGCGGCAATCTCGCTGAGATAACCAATATTACTTGTTCGGCGTGAACAAGGTAATTACAAATGTATCGCGTCGGACTCGCGATAACGGCACGGCCGGTTAAACTACGCGATCAAATATGCAATAATTTTCTGTGCGGTTAAAAGCGTGTGCGGCTTGGGGTGACTAGGGACGGAGGAGGAAGGCGAATTTACAAAGAAGAAACGAAGAAGTAGAGAAGGTGAGAGAAGGACAGAGTAAAAGAGAGAAGAGTTAGCCGAGTGTGAAACGTCGACGGGCATACAACGTTGTATCGATAACCGGGTGGGTTTTCTCTCGGTTGCTGGACTCTGGCGCAGGGGATGTAGAGAATAGGGTTCACGCGCGAGCTCTCCTAGTCTCGCGGGACACGCGATCTTGCCGAGCCGGTGTATTGGTCATTGTTTATTCGTACTTGCATGCGCACTTACGTGAATGCAAACGGACACCGGCGCGACGATATAACGAACCGTATTTTCTAGCGTGCTGCGGCGACCAATATCTGACTGCATAAAGCACGCACGTGACTACAATAGGGTGGAAAAGTAGCTGCGCCTAGTGTTAAGCCCGATAACGCTGTTTAAACGAAACTTATTCGTACCGTTCGGTCTTTGCTTTACGCGTGCTCAGTGTCATTAGGCGTTGATACACGATTAAACGCGAGCAAACCCTTTGATGAAACCACTCGGCAATTTCAACTCGAAGGAAATGCAAGAGAGTACCAGCACTTACGTGTTTCCACGTTTAATAATCGCTAGATCGAGACGCGAGTCGAGTCTTGAGAGTCGAGTTTACCGCGAATATCGACTGATTTCACAGGCCAGGCGTGTCTACGTTGCTTACTCGTGAGCGCGAAATAAACCAGAACAGACTCTGATTGAGTTATTGACGCGTTAAATATTTCAGACTTATTCGTCCCGATGTCGTCTCGCAATTAACGCGATCGTTCTTCCGCTAACTCTTGGTAAATAGAATTATCGTTAGACGGCTAACGCGGTTTGTCCAATTCCCTCGATCCGTGTCAACAGTTGAAACTATTACGGTGACTCGAATCTATTTCCGCTTCCACGTACCTAACTAACGTCTCTAAATGATCTTCCTCGAAGGTTTTTCAGTCACCCTTCGCGGTAGCAATTTGCGAGTATCCTTGCTCGAGGCTCGCAGCGTATATCGATACGAGGCTTCCTTGGACGTACGAGCGTGTATCTGAACCGTGCACACATATTTCCTCGTAATCCGTGGCATTGCGTGTTTCGATAACGCGGACAGCTAGTCGGAACGGTACTTTATGCTCTCGCACTTTCCCTCCTCCTCGGAGCTCTTCCTTTCAGCGCGATATCTTCAGACTTGCACTTAGCCGAAGGTGACCGCCCACGTGTATATGTATAGGCTTTAAGTATTGGCCGGATCACGCTGACGCGAGCTACATTCGTTTTTACTGTTATTACGCGAACCTTCTCCATCGGTGGACCACGATTCTCTCTGGTAGCTTTACAGAGATTTTGATAAAATCTGTCGAATGATAAGTGGCACGGATTCATTATTTGTGCTCCATTACATGCAACTATAATACCATGTCCACCACGAGGGAAATTGCGAAAATGGTGTATCGGAGAGTTTACACGAGATTTTTCACAGTTCGTATTGGAACGGCGTTCACGATGTGTAACGAGACGCTGGTGGATTGGCACGATCGATGATAAAGGATATGATTATGTTGTAAAAGGGCTGTGTTGTCAGCGGCGTCGTCGTGAGCGAATTGAAATTTTTGTGTTTGAAACGCGATTCTACGAGGGAATGGAAAAAAAGACACACGTGAAAGGGTGGTACTGGTTGCACAGGCTTTAAGAAAAGCAAGGGGGATGGAATGCACTGGATCAAAGGAATCGTACATTTTTAATGATGTAACGCGATCGTTCATAATATTTTATGCGGTATATAAATGAATAAAAATAATATATCACCGTGGATGGTACGGTTTTATCGCACGCGCACGCACCGTCCAGTGTATTTAATCTGCGATACGGCATTCTACATACCTACGTACCAATAATGATGAATTCCTAGCGTTACTCGCGTTTGCCAGGCTGGTAATACGTATGTAACTAGCGTATAACATTAACCTTTGATGCACCGCGTTACAATCAATTAATTGTGCCTTTTAAAATTCTGATTATTATCGATGCGGCTCTCGAAATATTCATCTGGACGGTATCAAAATTGCGTGAGAATTTATATTTTGCAGTAGCCCCGGCCGCAACGGCAATTTTTGATAATTTACTAGCGTTATTTCGCGCGCTTTATATCACCGATGGGATACCCCGAAAGCGTTAATAATCAAACAATTAAATTCACCGGAATTGTTGGACGAATAACACACACACGTTCGTGTACGTGGATACGAGGGAAAAGATAGGAAGAAGGGTAAAATAAAAAGCGAGATAAAATATCAGTCGTAACACAGGTGCAATTTTACCCTCTAAACCATTCTAATTCCAGCGCCGTATGAACGGTTGTATCGATCGTAAACTGGACATACTTGATATCTGTAAACCAGTATCACCCTGGGTTTAGCCTGATGTTAACTGTTGCTCTCGTCACCAATCTATAGAAAACGATATAGAAGCGCCGATTGATCGGTTAAGTTTAGCTTCCTGTCGAACGAGTAAAGAAATAGAAACGACGATATCAACCTTAATACCTTTGTATGTATTTATTGAAATCTGTAACAAATTTGATTTCCATCGATCGTAAGACCGTTACGAATTTATTTTTGCAACAACTCGAACAGCTAATGGATTGATTGTTCTGCAATGTGCATGGATTTCTCGATTCTCAGACAGTACGAACGATATATATCTCCGTTATTCATGTGGCTGCAAAAGTTTCGCCTATTTATACCTGTGTGCAAAATTTGCGCACACCGTCGAATACCGGCAAATATTCGGTGTTCCGCATCGACTCATCGATCCACTTTATCAGTCGCCTCCTAACCGCGATATTTCCCACGACCAATCACCTGGGAACTTTCGCTGCCTGGGATTCTGCTCGTTCTTTTTTTCCCCATTTTTATCAGCCCTCGCCTACCCCCTCCGCGTATCTGGCAGGCTGACTGTGTTCCAATTGGAGTACAAAACGTGGCCGATACTGGCAACCGGTATCGGAAAGCAACCGGCCACGGAGGAACTAAATCGCATACGAGTACACACGTCGTGCAAATGCACACCCTTCCAACCCCTAATGCCAATGACCTGCTCGCTTATAGGCACAAAGTCCTAGCTATATCTGACCGTCTGTATGTTACCTATTCTTAGCACGAGGAACTCCATATGCATAGTATATGTACATATACGTATGTACGTGCTCTTACATACACGTCTTTGGTGTTGGTCTTACATGAGCCGCGTATACAGGGAACCAATAACGAACGTATTTCGTTTGAGGTTGGAGTGTGTTGCACGTCGAGCAGAAGATCGGTCTGTTTGCCTTGTAAGATTCCATCTTTCTGTGCCGTGACGTCTCCGATTGGCTAACGAAGGTAGAATTTTAATTAACGATATCAAAGGACGAGGAAACGATGCGAAACGAAAGACTCGGCGAGGTAAAATATTAAATAATGGGCCGAGAGTAACGATCGTTAGACGTTGTTACGAGCAAGTTTCGCGGTTCATGAAAGAAACTGGCGTGAGTTAAAGAAGCAGCAGGAAGAGAACCGTCAGGGCCATTTGATAAGCAACCGTGTTCATTATTGCACATTAGCCCAGTTATCGTCACGCCTTCTTCTGCTTAGTTCTTAGCCTCTATCTCGTTCTTCGTTCCGCTTCGCGGCTACTTTATCTACCGGCATTCTTGCAACGCTGATACGTAGGCAGAAAAATGAGAAACGGTTGTCTATTCGTAGAACAGTCGTGAAACGATTCTTATCGTTCGTTTTTACTTCGAATTTTTACTGGATTTGCTGATAATAAAAGTACCAAGAGGACTAAATATCGCAGGCTCTAAATCTCCCCTTGTCTTTAAATCGTATCGAAAATTACGAAATCATAAAAAATTCAATGTAGCAAAGATGGTAGCTCGCCCTTAGCGATTAAGGGATGTACGTACAAATGCGAACACCGCCAGACAAGATTCTTACGACACTCAATAAGGTACACACTCGCTCGTCCGCCGAAAAGGGTGCGAACAAGGGGTTGGTTGAACGCACTGAACGCCAGGTTTAATGAAAACAATCCTAGTTTATAATCCACGATAAGTCTCCTGGCACGAGCCATAGCGGAACAGCGAATTCTCTTACCTCGATCTGGCGAGAGGCCGACTCTCTCGAGAGAAGTCAGCACGGCGCGGCGTGCCTCGCAAGGACTTTCAGGAGGAGTGAATTGGTGGCTAGGTTCCGCGAGGAAGGGCGAGGTTCTGACTTTAACGCGAGCTCTAGAAAGGGTTGGAAAACGAAGGGACCGACGTGCAAGACGGAGGACCTTAGTGGGTGCGAGAAAGAGGGAAGGAGAAGACGACAAGAGGTAGATACGAGCAGAAGGACGACTGTCACGCGAAATGAGGTGCGCACGGTGGTGAAGAGACAAGACGAGGGGTGGCTGAAACGTAGCGGCGGAGAAGTAAGAGACGGTGCTTCCTTCTTCAGCGGCTATTAGCAGTTTAGCTTCTACAAAAGCCTTCTAATTGTACACGAAATTTGCTCGGTCTACCTTCGTTGCCGCTCGACAATATACCTTCTCGCTATGATGGGAGAAAGAGTGTGTGTATACGTCTCTGTATATGAAACGCCGAAGGGGGTTGACGGGGGTCGAAGCAAGGTAATATCGTAGAAGGTGGAACCGAGAGTCGTCTCATTCCTCCGACGTTTGTTAATTTGCCACGCGAGCACGTTACGCGAGCCTTTGGTGGCTGTTCTTGCGAACGGAGGAATGAGAAAAGTCCAAGTTGTTTGTCTAAACGATGGATATAAATACCAGTGTGCATGGCCAGGTTTTGCCAAGACGATAAACTAAATTCAAGTCTAGATACCAGGAAGCTATATCGTCTGGAAATTTCTTAGATTTATCCTTCGTAGTTCCAGCGAATATCGCTGTTGGGACAAGGAACGAAGCCAGGTTACAGTGCAAGAGGAGAAGAAAGAAAACGCTTGAGATTTAACACTTTTTACCAGTGAGTTTCACGATTCCGCGACGGTCATTACCATTAGCAGAGGATCGAGAATCCGTGGAGAATAGTGGGTGAAAGAAAAGGCGGACTCGGGATTCAGATTTTTCATTAAGGAGACGTCGACTCAGCTATCCGGTCGCCCTCTTGGTTATAAGGGGGAGAGAGTGTGGACGGAACCCAAGCAGGCAAAAGCAAGAAGGGGACTGATGGCAGAGGACGGCTGCAGACTCGCGGTATAATATGGTGGATTAATACGCGCAAAATCTGCCACCTAAAAGTTATTAATGACTGCCACGCCGGTAGTTCGCCGTGCGACGCGTCAAAGATTTTATAAAGGAGGGGTTTCACCCTCCCTTTCTTCAAGCCACCCACCAGCGTGACGCGTCCATTCTTCAAGGGCGCTAAAAGAAAAGATCCCGGAAAGCCAAAGTTGTCAGCTACTTTCCTACCGCGCGACCTCGCCAACCTTATTGTTCTTCTCACATTCTTTAGGAAAAAAATTTTAGATTCGTATCTTTCTCGTCCCTTGATATTCAATCGATCCGTAGAACGTCACTGGAACGTGTCATTCTCCTAGAAAATCCCCAAACAGATTGGTTCACGGGAACGTCGAAAAGCTATCCCTGCGAAAGACGATCGAACGCGAACACGCTCGGCTCGATTGAAGAGGAGAGAAAAAGAGGAGAGGAAAAAAAAAGGTAGAGCACGTTACAGAAACGATACCGAACGAGGAGTCGCAGCAGCGAAGTAGGATTTGCAAGGGGTTGCCAAAGGGGTCGAAACAGGGGGTGCAGATTTGAACAAGAGCTCGGTTGCTATGCAAATTGGAAAGATAATAATCGATTGTCGGAGGATGGTTGCGTTGATGGGCTCGCGGATGAGCACAGCACACCTCTCCACCTGGAAAACACGCTGATCTCCCTCACACTCCTGGCCCCCTCTTTTCGCTACCCCTTCCGACCTCGTATCGCCCATCCCGATCTCCCTCAAGGGAAATTATATAGTCTGCCCTCGACGTGCCCTCGGTCCCATAGACCGTCAAATACCTTACCTGTCCCGTCTGCATTCATTCCCTTCCGTGTCTCGCCCCTATATCGCCACTCCGTGGACCTGAGTGGTGGACACTACGAATTTTTCGGACACCTTCATATCGAACCTCGTAACCGACCGAGAAATGGCACGATTGAAACGCGACTGTTCGATTTTTCACACTGGTATTCCACGACGTCTCGTATATCACGTCGATAATGTTGGTAATGCTCGAGGTAAAGGAAGGTGAGGATAGTCTTTTTCTTTTTTGAATAGTACAGGAACGAGATTACTGGATAAAGATCAGTCCGTGGCTTGTTTTTCATCGGTTTGAAGGAAATTTATTTTCTCGCCACGATGAATAATGATGTTTGTATATTTTTAAATTCATCGGCATAATGAACGGCCCAGTAATCGAATCAGAGAAGTAGGGAGGGAGGCTGAACGGAGAAAAGGAGAGCGTCTGCTAATTGAAGAAAAGCCCTGGCGCGCATCAATCATCGGAATGAAAGATCGCGTCGAAAACGGTACGACCCTTCTTTTTCGAGACATCGGGAATGCCGTTAACGTTGACCCGATTTTCCGTTCTTTCCGTTTCCAGTCTTCTTCGCGACTGTACGAAAATAAGGAAAACAAGCGCGACGGTGTTTAATTTTAATGAACCTCGACACGACGAGCTATAAATTGCGTGTGCGGGGTCGAAAGCGTTCGCGGAGGGAAAAAAACGGGCGAATAGTAGAGACGATGACAGTGCTCGTCGTTAAGTAGTTGATTCTCACCACGAATGCATCGTGCGGAGGGAATTGGAATAAAAATCCTTAACGAAACATCTCGAGGCATAAATTAAGCCGCCCCGGTTGGATCGGGTAAGCGCGAACGAAGGAGAAGAGAAGTGCGCTTGTAAAAGCGGATGCCAAACGAGCGACGAAGGTCAGGAGAAGAGAACACGTGCGTTCGAACAAACGAAAGCGAAAAGGGGGACATCGAAGGGTTGGGATGAAGGGAGAGAGAGAGAAAGAAAGAGATGGAACGAATAGAGGTGGGAAAGAGTAGAAGGGAGTAGGAAAAGTGTGCAGAGGGTGAGGAAGAATGAGAGTTTCGTGTTTGCGCATATTCCTCGCAATATTCTCTGTTTATCTCTATTGCCCCTTGTTTATCCAGTGTCCGTCCGTTCGTCCTTCTATTTTCATTTTTCCTTTTTCCTCCAGTCCAGGTCTTTGCGTGGCCAGGCAGGCGGTGGTCGTTGTCCGTCCTTCTTCTTCGTGTGACCAGGTACAACACTCCGCCTATTTGTCTGTCTCCCTTTCTTGCTTGCGCCACCTCCTATATATTCCATGCGGTGTTTACGTTCGAGATAAAACGAGGAACAAACAGCGGGCATTGGGCTCTCATGGTCACCGTACAGTCCGTCATAGCATCGTCTAATGTGACCGAGAAATCGAAACATTCCGCTTCCATTTTTTTTCTACGATACCTTTTTCCCTTACAGACAGTTTCTTACATTCTTTTTTTCCTTTCTTAGAGAAGGTTGATCTTAATATTTCGTTTACCCTTGGAGGGACGAAAAGACTCTTCGATGTATTTTCTGTAATACATTCGTTACATCGTTCGCTCTATTTCGAAATTCACAGGACGGTGAAACATCATCAGTCGAACGTATGGATTCGGTTCTCAACTTTATGTCGTAGTGAAAAGTGCAATAATCGCGATCGAAAGGATCCGCGGAAACGTCGTATTTTTGATCCGTTCCGGGATGCATGATTTACGCATCGTGCGGAGCATTTGCCTCGTGGGTGTAATGGAAAAACACTGCGTCGTACGCGCGACTGCGAATCAGTATATATTATACTGGAACAAATATTTTGTACGCGAAACGACGGTGTCCGGTGTGTAATTTCGACGCATCTGTACCTGCGTCACGTGATCCGCCTTGTTATTCTCTATACGTTCTCTCGAATCCATCCGACGAGCGAGACGAACGGGCGGACAGACGAGAAAGAGACAAAGAGAAGGACGGAACGTAAACGAGAGGCAGAGGCACGAGAGGTCTTTGGATACGCGGAAATCTAAAAAGAGAGAAAGGAACCGGGCCCGGTACAACGCGCGCGTTACAACGATTGTTTCTCTCCGCCTGGGGAGGCGGACGCGATACGATAAAATCGATCCTCCTGATCGGACTATCGATCTCGTAAACAACCAGAACCTCTCGTAGGTCGTATCGCGAAGAAAAGCCGCCAATGAAGCCCCGCAGCATGTTGATCCAATGCATTTACAATAACGACGTTGTTTATCTGTCGGACGACAAACGACTGGTTGTTCTACCCTCGTCGTCACCACCACCATTACCCCGTATCTTCGTGTTACCCCTTCATCCCTGTATTTCTATCTTGCGCGTCCACTCTGCCTCTCTCTCTCTCTCTCTCTCTTCCTCTACTTGTGTCTACTACTACCGCTTTTGCCCCCCTGTGTTCCTCCTTCGTCGTATCAACGTCGACCTCCTCCACTTTACCCCATTCATCTCCGTCTCTATCGCTACTCTCCGTCCGTTCCATGTATATACAATCGTCGTTATATATTAAACACGCTGCAACGTATACCGAGGCAACGAGGCATCGACGCGCCAGCCAAGTGTACACGATGCACACGATGTCGGCCGCGTGGCGTCTAGATAGCGGTCTTGTTTATGCGATATCTTGTATACGCGTCTTGGACTTTCAGTTCAAGTTTCACCGAGACATCTTACCATGCGATTTTGGGAAGCTAGAGCTCGATATTTTTTGATTACATATTTTCTTTTTTTTTTTTCTACAAGCTGTATCCGTTTCGATCTCTCCAGAAGGATATACACGCGGAACTTTTGATTCGTCATCGATTTTCAGAAAAATCTTAATGGTAGTTAGCGAAGAACTGGAAACAGCTTCCGTGGCGGTGGCCTGCTCGACGCAATAGGGTCGCAGGGGATCAGGGAAATGCAGAAGGTTACTAAGAGCTAGGGAACTTGTAACCAGCACATAGAAGTTTTGCAAACACACACAGACGCGCGTACCATAGACATTCCACACTGGCAAGCTCTCTCATACTCTGGGGCAAGTATCGTCTGGCTAATGTAAAAAACATGGGTGCACACAACGTGTTGTGTGTTGCTTACATTGCGACTCTCCTTATTCCCGTAGGGTTAAAACAGGGGGTCGGGCTGTAGGAGGCTGGCGGAGCAGGGGGTGTTGGTGGGGCTGAATGATACCACGGGGTTAGCATTGTTTTGTGCGACGACCACTCAGACTCCTCGTCAAAAGAGCTGCTAATGTCGGTGCACGTCTACTGACGTCAATAACGCATGAGGCCAAATTGAAAAATTATCACACCAAAGCGAGGACCGTTGAAAACCGTTGTTTAGAGAGAGGGTAGCCACCGGTCAAAGATGGTCGGTAGTTACGCGATAGCCAAGCAGCCTAATTCCAGTCGACATCGCTCGACTCCAGGGAAGACTCTCGCCTTTTGTCTGGGATCGACTTGTCGGCTTAACCTAAACCAGAGAAGCGGAGTATATTCGATTTGAACTTTAAAATCTCAATTAAGAATTCCTGAATTTAAATTTAACAGTTACATCTCAAGTTTTTGACTCGGATCTCGGTCGATATATTTCTGAAATTTTAAATTCGGACTCGACTGTTATTTGTCAGATTACGTAGAATCTAAATCCGGCCATTTGAAGCTGAAATATTTAAAAACGATCTTAAACCGCGTAGATTACGTATAGTACATGGCTGTATCTCCAAACTCACCACCTCACGACACACGAATGAAACTGTAGGGTTCGCGATCGACTGACGAAACGGCTAAACAACGATTGTACGTCGCGTTGGTGGTGGTGGTGGTGCAACGATGCGTCGGAGAAAAGCTACTTTACGAGGGTGGCAGGTCTGATCGTTGGGTTCTCTACCCGCTTTCTTGCTGGCGAATAATTAGAGCCGATAAGTCACAGCGCAACACCCTGTACCGCGGGGATGAGGCACACCGGTGAGACGAGGGGGCCGGATTTAGTGGGTGGGCGCTAGGTTCTGGGCGAAGTTGAAAGTTAGAATCGCGAACGGGGCGCAGAGGCTTGGAAATCGCGTGCCGATGCCCCATTACACGGACAGACTTAGCTTCACCCATAGTCGCGGTTCCTACTTTCGACTTGCAAGGGTGAAAACCAGCCTGCACCCTTCTCCCACCTCCCCCAACCCCTTTGCCGCCGCCTTTTACACCAAACGGCTCCTGCTATCCTTCGGTTCGTCCAATACGGCATTGCCACCCAGCGTGGCTGTTACTATTTAGGGTAATTTCGCTTTCCGATAACCGTTACGTAAGCTCGGTTTCGTCGGTGCCCGCCGATCGATCCGATTGTCTGCCATTCGTTTCTAATCGTTTCAATGAGAAGATTCGATTGTGGGTGAATAAAAGTGTACGACAGTCGGTTGGTAACTTGTTAAGAAGGCTTTCTTTGTTTCGATCGGTCTGACTTTAATTGGATGGCTTTGTTCGTTGGTTAGTTTGCCTGGCATAATTTAAAGTAACGATGAAGTATATCGGTCGAATATTCGTTTAAAGTGTTGCTGTACGAAACCGGTTGCCTTCGCGACTGGCTGTTTGTTGTAGTATTTCAAGTTGTTATCGGTATCACTGGCAGATAGAATTATTTAAAAGGCAGTACAGATAGTATATTCTTCGAAGGTAAAAATAGAAAGACTTCGAGCGCAATAATTATAGTGTAGAGACAAACTTCAATAAGTGTTTGTTCAATTTAGCATCAGTCAAAGGTCAAAGAAATTTCTGAGTCATTTATGAAATTATATTTAGATAACAGATATGCGGTAATGTGCAATTTTACAGACAGAATTAGATACGATGATATATTTGTAAGATGATATACGTTTAGCCGTTTGATATCAAATACGATCTTTCAAGGGAATTGTTTAGAAGACAGAGAACCTGTTGATCGTGTATTAGAAATACGTTCGCGACAATTGCCCAATTCGAACGGATTATGTATTTTGCTGGTTGTTTTCATCGGTCTTGTTTTGTCGTCAAATTTGATTCCCAACGTTCATACGAAAATACGCTGATTACGCGAATTACAGATAGATAACGTCACGAAAAATCAATGGAACGTCGTTGGTCGCAAACTTTGTTACCGCAGAATTTTCCAACGATATTCAAATGATCTTCTCGACTCTGCATTTTAATAATATTCACGCTATGCTAGGAATAATTTCTATTTTGTCGAATGACAATGCAACGTTAGTGCCGTCTGCATAAATTGTGACACAGCGTGTTTCAGGTTGTTATAACCGTTCCTTTTGTCGATATACGACCGTGTACTAAAATACAAATGCATCAAAAATTTAAACGTCATTCTTGGACATGGCTTAATCGATAATTCGTTCGTTTCGTAACGCCGTTGAAACGTATGTTGAAACGTTTAACCATCCGGTTGAACATTAATGCGAAAAGGACTAAAAATCTGTTGCCATTAGCAAAAGGAAAACCTTTAATCTTCGTCTCTGGAAGTTATCGTTTCTCTACGTTGAACAAAGGAATCGAACTAACGCGACGCGCGTTATCGTCAGTGCTTCAAGATTTTTGCTGTGGACGCGAAACCATCTCCGCGTTCTATCTGCGGATCCAGGACAATAGACAGCAGTGAAAGGAGTTTTTTTTACTGGCACTATTTTTAACTTTTCGGGGGCCTCTGCGGCGATGAACGCGCGAAGAGAAAGGCTCGAAGCGTTTGACCACGCGCCGGACACGGATGAGTTATTTTGATATCGGGACTTCATACCCCATTAGGTCCGGTTGACGATTATTTTGGAAGCGAGGCAGGACAATACCTTGACAATACTCTGACCGCTGGTCGAACAAGATCAGCCAGTCTCCTCCCTTTTCTGTCGTCATGGATCCACGTCCCTACGCTCTCCCTTCCCTTCTCGCGTGTTTTCCAGCTTGTTCTAGCTTTTCCTTTCTCTCGCCGTACGTTTGGTATACTGGAAAACTGATCACGTAGCTATCGTCGAGTTTTACTTGAACGAAGTTGCAAGAGAATTTACTGGTGGGGCCAGGAATTCCACAACAGGAAGCATATTTCCATAAACGTCCCTTTTCAGAGCAACGTAACAATATACGCGGAAAACTTACGGTGTCTGGGGTGGTCAACAAGGGGTGGCAGTTTTCCGCGACGAAAAGGGTGTTCAGGCGAATTGAACTAACAAGGTCCCTAAGGGCAGTTTACGCCCGATATCCCGGTAAACTCTAAACCGTCGGTAGACGATCGTTTAGCAAAATACTTTCTCGCAATCTGTTCGTTCCTTCTTCAAGAAAGTTGTATAGTAAACATGCCTACATACGTACATCGGCGATCATAATTATTCCAACGACATCAATATGTCATCCAATGTATTTTAAATTATTTAAATTTGACACGTTAAGTAATACGCTCAAGATTGAGTTCATTGTTCCAATAATGAATTGTTAATACATGTTAATAACAGCAAACGGTCTTTATTTAATTTTTCGCAAAAATGAAGTTCAAGTTTTTATGAATGGTACTGCACGTACCGCCCTCCGTTTATAAACATTAGGACATATACACAAAGTTAGGTAAATCTCCGAAATAATTAAAAGGTTATTGCAGTCTTGAACGATCATTATATTCCACTTGTAACTTGTTCTTGCAAGTAGCATTGGCAAATGCAAATTTAAATTGTGTATCGTAACATGAACGAGGCGTACCATGAAAAAAAAAATTGTCCTCTTCTAAAAGCGAAACAGCACCTAATTTAATCTGTTTCTTTAGCTTCATTTATTAAAGTTTAACCAAACAGAGAATTTCCCAATGAATCCACGTCTTCCAAAGACTAGAACTAACTGCGAACAAGTTCGAGTCGCATCTTGTACGCGTTATTGGCGTGAACGTTTTGGCAAGGGTCTGCGGAAGTACCTTGACTTTGATCAACTTGCCCCGAAGTCCTTCACTCGTGCTCGACAGTTCTTACATAGCTGGTTTAGGGTATTGTTTGCCCGCAGTGCGCCGATGAGAAATGGGAGGCATAGATCCTGGTGCCGCATCTCAAGTAGGCACGTCTCATGCTAGCTAGCAGTGACCATTTGTTAAAGTCCACTTTCGCCGCCACCTGTCTCCCATCGGTTAGGAAAACAGCTCATAACACCGTCCGCTGCGCAGTGTGATGGTTGTTTTTTGCCCTGGCAGACGGGGGCGTGAAGACTGTCCTGCGGATAAAATGTCGATGTCGTTAAGTCCAATACCTGCCACCACGATAGCCTCGTATCTCTCTCAATATAAAGTTTCTATATTTAAAGTTGCATCAGTGCACGACGCAACCGCTGTTTATTCGCTGTTTTGATTTTATTCGTTGTTTAATCTACTGTTTGCACGAAACCACTGACACGGATGTGTCTCGTATTTTGTGCATGCGACCGAGTCAGAAGAAAACATTGTATGGTAGAGAATAAGTTACGAATACACAGTGAGAGAACGCAAATCTGGCCACAAATGCGTTCTTCTATTTTTCTGTATGATTTGGGGATAATCTATCTAAATTGATAGAAACACACTGAAACTTTGATCGTCAAAATTAATCACGCATATTGTTCGAATAATTTATTTGACAATTTTTTACTACTTTTATTCGCAATATTTGTAATATATTTTTTACTATTTTATAAACAGAAACACAAATGATAAATTAATAGAAATGTCACGATTCTTCCCTTTTTCAATCTTTTTTACCATGTTGGTCACGATCCCTAAATTCTTTGATAATCGATAAATTCTATTAATTCTGATCATCGATATTCTGTTTTAATTCATATCGTTAATGTGTGAATAATTCTTGAATGATGTTCTCTCTCTTTTTTGTGATCATTCGGGGAAATTAATAAAATCAATTGGCGAATATTGTGGGAAAAGTGTGGCCAGCTGTGAGACTCGAGAGCGATGTTACTTGTCAATTCGCTCGTCGATTCGATTGCTGGTATGAAAGTATCGCATTGAAACCATATCGGAATATCGTTTATGCGTCTCTCTAAATCACGCACTTCGTATTGGCGCTTGTTGAGCTCGGTTGCATTCCTATCGCGCTATGCAACGTAACACGAATTTGCCGGCATTCGTGATATAATTACAAATTAATTACTAGGGCTTTATTGAAATTCGCGTTGGGTTTTTGAAAATTTTGGAAAATTACCGAAGATCGATCCGAAATTGGAATTCTGCGATGCGCCCGTTTATGAGTGCGCGTATCAAGCAATACGATACATACATATTTAATATTCAACTGGAATATTTTATTACAAGTCATGAAGACAAACAAGCGTTTGCTATTATTATTACACTCGATAAACCGGAAGATCATTCAAAATATGTAACATTGAAAATGTCGTATCAACTACAAATTATAAATTGGAATTTCGTATTTAAGTCGATCTTGTAACCTTATAACTGTTTAATAGTTTAATAGTTTATAGCTCCGAACGAATATCACATAATTATAACAGCTTTCTCGAAAGATTATTTAAAATATGTAACACTGAAAAAATGTTGTATCAACTACAATTCATAGACGAAATTTCGTATTTTAATTGACGTTACAGTTAATGTAATTGTAGAAGTAATCTTTAAAAAATGATAAATGTATGTAAGATTGGAAATATCGTATTAACTATAAAGTACAAATTAATATATTTCGTGTTTCATATAATCGATTTTATAGCTATACAACTGTACGATAGGTTAATTGGTCGGAGGCTTCTCAGGAATATAATGTAGCTACAGCAGTTGTCTCTGGTATATTGATATGCAACATATATCTTGGGCTTATAGGGTTATTAAGGACTTCATCCGTGTCTCATGGTAGGATTACTACGTTATTATCCTTCGGTAAGTGGCAGGTTGGTCGGTCGGATGGTTAGTTGGCCCCTTGTAAGGAAGGCCAAACATCATCTCCTCCTTTACTCGGTCCCTTGAGCCAGCGGCGAACTAGTAAGACATTCGCCCCCTTCCAAAATCGTCTGGTGGAATGGGACCCAGTTGTGAATTTGACCCTCGTAATTAATTTATAACCGGGGTTCTTGTTGCGAAGCCAGTCGGATAAGCAGAGAGTGGGTGACCTCGTACGGTACAGTTCCACTCGAGTTTTGGTCAATTAACGATACCGTTCGTAAACAAACTTATCCTCGTTTTCACGCGTAATCAATCCCTTCTCTTTCCACTTCTCCATCGTTTCCATTATTCCACCTGAAATTTTATCTAGGAAATTATAGTTTGAAACTTCGTTCGAAGTCGTTTAGAGATTTACGAACGATTTCTCAACGTCGTCCAAGCGTCGTAAAATCTTTGCTTCCAGCGATTTGACCGCTGATCCTTGGATGCAAGAAACGAAGCACAGCTCGTTAGGGAATAAGCATTACTCGCATGGAAATCTTTCACGAGATTACTTTGTTGTCGTAGTCTTCTACTCAGAGTGCTCGGTATACGCATATTCTCTCGGTACTTATTACAGATCTAATACAAATTCGACACAATTCGGGGATGAGGGAGTTGTCGGAAAGTGGTCGAATAGAAGGTGGAGGTAACCTAAGATGGAGGAATCCATAGATCGCGGAGCTAACAATCAGCCGTAAATTATGGTCTCAATATCCATTGTGTACCCTGCTTGCTCTCGAACAAGCCTAACCCCAGAGTCTAAGGCCAAGACTACTCACCCCTCCCCCACCCCCCTCCACGTTAACAGGCACAACGGTAGAAGCACGACGAGAGGGTCGGTCGGCTCTCTCACGGCCCAACTGAACCAAGAGATATGTATATTAATGGGGCAATCTTACATAGTTTTGTTTACCTTGCCCCCATTCTCTTAGTACGTATACAATTACTATCCCTAACCCCTACGGTATGCTTAGTACAGGGGCTGACTGTCTCCTCTTTGGTTTCTCTCTTCGTGTACCTCGCCTTCTCGTTTCTATGAAACGTATCGAATACGTACGCGCACACGTATTCTAGTCGATTAATCGAAGTCAAGTCGTTGCAACGTGTAGATTATTTTATATTTTATACTCGGAAGAATAAATGGTTATTTCTATAGATGTAAAATATTCCATCGGTCGTTCAATAGACAATCACTGATACATCATGCATAGGCTGAAAGGGTGATTTCCTCGAAAGATGCGTGTAAAAACATGTACAGGACAATATTGACGGAAGAAGGGTCTCGATAAAAGCGGGTTCCGTTCTTGAAGGGTTTAAACGGAAGCGGGTCGATGGAAATCCCATTCTACGCGGCACAGGGCTTTCAGCAAAGAAAATATTGTCCGCGATACGAGCGATAGCGGAGCAGAACTTTTTCACCTTTCGTTCCCTACCCTCCCTCTTTTTTAATTCCGTACGTGGCTGAACGCGAGCAGCTTTGTAGCGGGATGTACATTTCTCTCGCTGAACAACCTCATTTGTGTAATCCCCGAAGCTTCGACAACAAACTCTCTGCGGCATTGGCGCGACGCTGAGGGTGCATGGGAAGGGGGTGTGAGCACGACATTAACGTACTTTGTAGTTGAACTCTCTGTGGCAGTTACCACCATCGCCGTCCCATCTCTGACTTTCTCTCTTTTCGTCTCCGGATCTGTTTCTTTCTCTCTCGCTCTTCCGCGGCTTCATCGTCCTGGGTGAAATTGCAATTGTAATAGCAATTATCTTATTTCTACTATTGCTTCTTTGTACTTCGATTCGCGACATACGGTGTTGGCGGTGATGCGAATCAGAGAGAGGAGAGCAACGTTGAAACCGGGGGTGGAAAAGGGGGCGGACAAGGGTGGAAAGATCGCGAATGAAATTAAACGTTGGCGGGATGGTCGTGACGCAATTTCAGTCGTGTGGCCGTTTACTGGGGCGGAATGACGAGTCTTTTAGCTGAATATTGCCACAGCAGTGAGTTACAACTGGCTTTCTCTCTCCGGTATTGTTGCATTTTTCATTCGCCAATTATTAGCCGGAACACGCGGCTTCTCTTGGAAAGGACTCGAAAAATTGACTGCGCACGGAACGTACGTAACGTCCTGCTCGGTACATTGTGGACAAACGATAAAGTTTATTTCAATCTTCGTGGAAAATTGAAGGGAAAACGAAAGGTTCCAACCAGAGCGGCTCTCGCACAGAGATATATTCAGTAGTCGTGGTTTTAATCATTGACCCTTGGTACACTGGTTACGAAACCGGAAAGTAGCGCCGGTAGAACCGGTGGAACCAAATTGCAGGAAGAGAGTCTGTATGAAGGGGCTAATTTGAACGAGGCGCAAGTGAAAAGTCTGCATTGCGTCGCTTGTTAGAAGAGTAAAGATAGGCCAGCGGGCTAAAGAACGCTGGTTTACAGAACGCGGAACAGGAAGGAGCATTTCATTTCGATGCAAAAGGGCTGCTACGGGTTTGTAAAAGGGAGGAACGATATGTCGATCGACAGAGAGAATCGTAGGAACGTTGTAGCGACGGTCTCGGCTCACGCTATACGAGTAATACGAGGCTTGTTGAAATTCGTTCGAAGTAATCAATATTATAGCTCGCCAAGATATATGCGAGAGAATGTGGGCAAACAGTGTACACACGTGCATTGTAACACGGCAATAGGGGAGGAGGTTCAGGGTGTAAGAAGGATGTAACATAGGATGGGTAGATCGGAAGGGGGGCTAAGGGGAAGGCCCGGATAGGAGGTAGAAAAGCAGAGAGGCGAGGAGAGACGAAGCGGTGCCGGAGGATGGAGTTAGAGGTGGAACAGAAGGGGTTGAAGGGGACCGCGAGGTTCATACAGCGAGGGCTCCAGCCCGCGGGGGTGAACTGGGGGAAGGAAAGGGGTGGACAGCCGGACAAACAAAACCCTTGCTGCTTCATTTCTGCCCGTCTGGCCAGACACCGACCCTTTATACGCGCGCGCTTCCGTCCTGCGCTCGACTCGTTCATTCCCTTCCTCCTCGACTAGTCCCCCGGAACCCCTCAATGCTTCGTCGAGTTGTACTTTCAGTACGTTACTTTTCGAGTTCGTTAATTAACGGCACCGCCGCCTCATTGGCAAGCTCGCGTCCAGTCGAAGGATACGTCAGAATGGTTTTCGACGAGTGGAGGCACCCTAAATCGTAGCCACATTGTCTTTGTCTGACAGGATTCAAGTTTAGATGATAGACACCGAAAGGTTCGGAACGGTACACCCTTGATGGTCTTTAAATGATTCATAAAAAAAATAGCGATACGTCACGGTGATGCATAGGTATTCATATAAGTCAAAGCAGTGGGAAGAGTTGCATTGTGAGTGGTGTTACTTATGTCTTCATACAACGTTAATCACTACTCTACCTTCTATTTCGATCGAAAGACAGAATTACAATTGAGACTCCTTACTGTCGTCTTGTTCATAATTGCGTATCAGGTGGTAGTTTGGAAAGTTATAATACTACCACGCTCGAAAGGATCAATAAAGCTTCTATTTTTGTTGTTAAATTACATATTTAAATTAGTTCGATAATTAGTTCGCGTCTGTTTAATTTTTTTTCCTCATTATTTATTGTTTATAACATAATATGGTTTCTGTTTGCTTCAGGTCAGTGGTGTATACTTCCCAGGCTTCTGAGACAGAGTGACATGGCTTGTTAATGTGAGTTGAACGATACTTATCGTCCGCGAAGTACAATAATTGTTTTTTCTTTTTTTTTTTTCTTTCTAAACTCGTCTTTTTTTTATTGATATCTTATATCTATCGAGCTTAACCCGCGCGACATTATTTCTGGACAAGTTCCAAAACAAAGTACGTTAGCCCGACAGAGACGAAGAGAGAGGGTTGAACGAGCGCGTGGGGTCGACCGCGCGCTTTACTCCCCGTCGTTTTAGGGGATGAACGATGCGAGACATCGATAATCGCATTTGTTGTACGACCGTCGATACGAAACTTTCGGAATTTCGTCCAGCTAAGAAGCAAGGGAAGTTTATGACTTAGGAAGTATTATATTATTCGAATATTCCTCTGACCTCGCTCTATCTCACCCCCCAATTTCCAATTATCCAACTTCTCTACCTCCCTGCGTATATCAAGATCTTTCACTTAATCTTTCGCACCAACAACAAAATTTCCACGATCGAAGCTACAGAAACAATCTGCAGAAATCCCTGCTCTCCCGTGTGCATTCCAACGAGCGCGTTAATTGCGAAAAGCGAGAGGCCAGAAAACGCGGAAAACGCGCGCGTAACAGCGTAGTTTATTTCCAACGGTGTTGCGTTCCTTTCTTTTTGCTCGCTGTTTCTTTTTTCTCTTTTTTTTTTTTTACTTTTTACTGTGAAGAACACTCGGCGCCAAAGTGGGAGCTAATAACATAAATGAGGAACACAGCACGTTGCTTTCGTTTTGTTCTCACCCCCGCGCGCGTGTTTTCTTTCTTCCGTTCGTTTTTGCGCCAGGCCAGCCGCTCCGCGTATAAAGTGGCGAATATGGGGTGTGAAATGCATGTCGGTTTCACGGGGTTGCCGAGCCGTAATAGTGGGAACAGGAGCGCGGCGGAGGGCGCGCGCGGTCGAGTGGTCGGGTTCTGGAACGGGCTCGAGTTGCAGGAGTCAACTTGGCCGCTCATTGGCTACTTGCTGGCGACCGCCACTCGCGAAACATTAGTATTCTCTGCTAATTAAAATGTAACTGAAATTGTAATGGTCTGCGTGTGGCGACGATACGCCAGGAAACTAGGGGATGGCGTGAGAAAAAGAGAGAGCAGACGGTGGCAATGGTGAGCGTTACACCGTACACCACGGTAACGCACGATGTGTACTTTTTCATGCTCGGCTTGGGGACTGAATAGAGGAAAATGTCAGACCGTTTTGCGAAAAACGACTGTATCATAACGCGATTGTTCCTATTACTTTTTCCCGGTGTACTATGATTATCGTCGATAGAAGCCAGATAGCGCGCCAGAAAGAGGAACGAAATTTAGCGTAGCACGTAGAAAAGGGTCTATCAAGTTTCACGAAAGGTTATCATCAAAATATCCATGTAGTATTTTACGACATCATCAGACTCGTAGAATTAGAGGAAAGATACTTTATCGAAAAGGGAGGAGATTCGATTTCTTGGCCATATTCGAAACGCATTACCTTTCTACTCTTAAATCACATTACCTTCGAGGTACCCTTTCTGACCTCTTCTCCCGTTATCTCCGCGCCGACTCGTCTTTCGCTCTTATTTTATTTGTTTCGCTTATCCACGCTGTTCTGGAAGCTCGCGCAGATTTCGCGGCAATTTACTTTATACGCGTTACGTCGTTTTCCGCCCTCTCGCTCCCGCTCGGAACACCGTAGCCACCCTAACGGTAGTAGGTATCGTCTCATTCGACTCAGGCCGCCCTCACACCCTTACGATGTTCTTATGGGGCTCACACCAGGCTACCGTCTACGTGCACGTACAGAAAGCTCGCGAACTTGTGTTGCTCGTTCTATCGTTGGGCCACCCCCAGGGTGTTGAAGCTCTTCCGCACTTATTTCGCGCTAATTCACCCCTCAAGACCGCTTACACGCCCTCCCCCTACCACCGCGACCATGGCGAACCAGTTAGCTTTTTTTCTCACGTGCCGTGAAGCAGTTCACGTTAAGCGGTTAAGGGTGAACTCAGTTAAAGAGGGGCTGTAAATTCATTGACTGACGAAAATACTCCCGCCGGAATTCCCGGAAGCATCTTTCAAGCTTCTTCGATTTCATCGATACCTCTTGTCCGTACCGTGGCGAGGGTGAATACCCAGGCATGCATATACCTATTTAAATTTTGATGAGGATAGGTCATCGAACCTGATCATTCGTACTGTCGTGAGTATTTTTATCGTACACCCTATTCTCCCTATAACATAATATACCTGTACGTTCTACGATTCGAAAAAAATTTCCCCATTAGTAGGACATTTGCATTGAACGGTTGACAAGCGGCAACAAAGGCCGGCTCAGGATTTTCGTCGTAAATAAGCATTACGATATAATTTTCTGTCACAACAATGGCTGCCGGTGTTACAAAAGGTTTAGCCACGAGGCGACCGTCGGCTACTACCCCGTGGACAATGAGAACGTCCGCGTTACGCCATAAATTGATTTGCGAAAGCGTTCCTGAAAAAGCTCTCTCCTCTCAGCCGAGGAGAGAAGAGTACGCCGTGTGGCCAGCCGGGTTGGGGCTACCCAGGCTTTTGAGCTTATACCGCAAAAATTACGTCGCGAGAGGGATTGTATTTATGTTACATAATTACGCCACGCGCGACCAGCGGATAGGAGGGGTGCGGCTGGTGGGCCGAAGCAGGGGTAGTTATGAAGGGGGTGGTTTGGTGAGCGAAGAGGAACCAGCCAGAGGAGGAGCGGGTGCGAGGAGGCGGGAGAGGGTGGGAACAGAAGAGGAAAAAAATCGCCTGGTCGAGGAAAAGTTTTTCGGCGGCTGGTTCGACCGACCGACCGACCGACCGACCACCCGGCTAATGAATAGAAATAATTCTCGTGCAATTGTGCTTTTCGGTAGTTTTCAATTAACAGTCGCCCACCCCCTCTCCTTCCCCGTGAAGCTTTTGCGCCATTCTCCGCAGCGCCCTGCCGCGAATACCGTTCCACGAATGGACGAGCTGTAAGTTTTTAAACGGCTCGAACGCGCGCGATTCGTACCGTGTAATTACAGCGTTTTTCCCATTCTCCATTTCGGGGCTGGCCATCGCCATTGTGTCTGTTCGACATTTCTGTTTTCATTATACTCCCTTGTTCAAGACAAACAATTTTCGTAATTATCCAACGATTTCCGGTCTATCGTTGCAGAGATTCGAGAAATTTCGTCGATGTACAAAACGTAAGAATTCACAGGCGGAAATATATATCGCGTGTACAAGGAAAGGCTATCGAAAGGTATCCCCTCGGTATGTGTCGTCGCGGAAGGTAGCTGGAATCCCGCAAAATAAATCGGATCTCACTGTCAGTGATCCCCGGTAATATTTGTCTTTCGCCGGGCCATTTTACAAGATTTCCTATCTACTCGGCTTTATAAGCGAGGAAGACGAGGAATCGGCCAGCCAACGAGGGGTGACTCGGACACAGAGAAGCGGTGAGTTCACGTCGTCAGATGGGGGTTGAAAAGGGGGTGGGTGGCGGTTCGGTGTGATTCCCTGGGCTGGCTGGTAGAGAAACGACCTGGCTAGTAGTGGTGGAGAAGGTGGAAGGGAAAGAGTACACGGGACAGGGTCCCGCGGGATAAAACGGGCTATCAGATGTGAAACTCACTGCGTCGAAATGTAAAAGCTTCCTGACAAATCGGTTTCTATTACCGCGTCGCGGTGGGTCGCCTTTTTTATATTGATGGCATTATTTTGCACGGAGACGGGAGACCGTATTTTCTGGACACGTACGGTATTCTACGGGCTGGAGTACACACGGGATCACAACCCCCGCTTATGAATCCCGGTTATTTGCCCGGGAAATTAATGTGCGCTTACCACGTATTCGTGCGGCCGTGGCCGCTATATCAAAGAAACTGACTGACGTTCGATAAAATTGGTTATTATTACCCCTTCTTATTAAGTCCTCAAGGGGTTGTGCGCCCTGCTCTCGCCAGGTGCTTCGTTTTATCCTCTTTTAATTGCCGTCCGTTGCCACGGCGCCAAGTACGTATAGACTTTGGAAAAATACTTTCTCCCTTTTTTCGAGGTAAAATATCTAAGAATAAACTGGTCTTGGTAGATACGGATTCTTTTCTACTTCAAAATGATAAAAAGTCACTGGTGTAGGGATGGTTGTCCGAAACAGAGAAAACGTGTCCCGTAGGAGGAAGAATCTTTTCGTCGGACAAAAGCAGTCCCAATGTCCTCGAGGATCCTCAGTCACGTGTTCCGTACAAAAAAAAAAAAAAAAAAA